>NW_028289023.1:0-151547 GCF_059628265.1 Tinamus guttatus
TGATTGTTTCTTTCTTTCTTTCATTCAGGTAGGACAAAATCTCCATGAAATATTTGCATATGAAGACAGAATGTCTTGTCTTTTAGGCATGCAGTTGCAAGAGAGGGAAGTGCCTACACAAACATCATCTGAAATGTGGTAGGAGTTTTAGAAAACCTGCAGATGTCCAGAAATTTCAGATCTATGCATATGTACAATCTACTTGCAATGTCCAGGGGCAAATATTTCTTTATGAAGATTTGAAACAACTAATTGGCAAGGACATTAGCAAATCTTTGGCAAGGAAATCAGAAGTGAGAAGTCATTTTTGCTTAAAGCCAGTCTTGCCTTCTCTTTCTGAAAAAAGAATATCAAAATAGAATAAAATTAATGTCAAATTATCAAAAACATTTTTTCTGATATGAATTTTCTGTTTTTTAAGGTAAAATTCATGAAAGTTATTGACCCAATGAACAACACAATGCCACATGTACACTTATAAGCAATGAATGCATGGAATACTTCCAGGTCTCAAAGAATCAAACGCCATGGTTTTATTCATAGTGTGTTTATTAGGTATAACCCAGCCATGTCTGGAGTAAAGCATTACCATTATGTTTTAGCAGCACTGATCTCTCTGTACTGCTCTACAGCACATATTGCAAATATGCCCTTGACCTTCCTTATGCAAGAGGTCTAGCCTTTTGTTCCCCTTTGGCCTCCCTAAATAGCTTCCCTTGCCATGCAAAACCTGACCTGAAAAGAATGCATCATCAGGTTGACAGATCATCACATTTCTGACTCGAAATGCATTTCTGCATTTTCACATGCATAAATTAATTGTTTTAGCAAAAGGATTGGGTCCTTTGCTTTACAAACACATGTTTTTAATTGATCTACAAGCTATATATCCATAAGTATTTAAATGCTTTCAATGAATACCAAAATTCCCTGTCCAACTCAATAGGAGAGCAAATGAAGATATATTAAATTCCTTTCCTGTATATATACATCTATTGACAAGAGATTTCAAGCTAAGCTCCTTTATACCACGGTACTATTTTAATAGGTGAATGCTTCAGCCATTGTTTCTGCTGGGTAGTAATCATGCTTTCTCTTCCATAATATCTCTCTCCTGTCTGCATTTGTATCACACGATTTGCTCTGTAAGTTTGAGAGAACTACTTTGCTTTTTTAAGAAAATGAATTTATTAATAATAAACACAAAGATCTGGGAAATCTACACTCAAGACTGGAATTCTGCATTTCAGCCAGCACCACTATATGCTTTCTGCGGTACCAAGGTATGATTTCAATACCTTGCCTATCTGATAGATCTAACCTTAGGTATGTTCACTTGGTACAAGACCTTGTTAAAAATTCCCCAAGCTGGAGAATCTATCATCTCATTTATGTACAAGATGTTGGGTGTCAGGACACTATCCTGATACTTATCTGACCAAGCCTGTCAAAATTTTCAAGGGTTGTGTATATACCAGGACACAAGTTCAGAACTTCAGAGGAAACTGATGCTATTCCTTCTCCGGGATATTAAACCCGTGGGACATTCAAATCAGGCCTTATTACAGGGTGGAGTTGGGCCTTATAGTGGTTCAATGCCAGAACACACCAAGCAGACTTTGTATAAACCAAGACATAAATGATTTCATTAGCACAGAAGTAGGTTCTTAGTAAGTCTCATCCACCACACTAGTTCAAAAATATCATCTCAACAGACCAGGGCCAGGTTTTGTCAGGTCAATGCATAAGTTAAATGGGCAGGATTATCTGCAAAAGATATAAGCAGAACACTGGCAGCTATGATCCTGACATGGACTTTGCAAAACATAGAATTTGATTTTGGAAATTCAAGGCTGCATATGTAAGTCAAACAAACATAATAACACATTGATTAGGTCATAGGATGCAGCTAAACAGAGGTTCATGGTCACCAAAATACCATCATAATATCTAATGCATTATAGTATTCTAATAGATAATAGAACAATATATTTTTGGTAACCACAGATCAAATTTGATGAAGCACTATCCCAAGGTCAGATGAAGTATTTTCAGTGCCTTTAACCATTACAATTTTGGTTTATGTTTACTTTCTCAATAGCACTAAAAGTGTGCTAAGAATAATAATGTACCTTTATGATCAAAAACCCTGCTAACCTCCTGGCAGCTGTCTTGATAAGGTGAGTATTCTCTTTTAAAGAAAGGAATTCCTCAAAGCTGTTCAAAGAAGATACCTCTGAAATTCTTCAAGTAATATAATTCAGGCAGTATCTCTCTATGCTGGCATGACTGTGTACACATTCCTATCTGCATTATGTGTGCTGACAAGATAGTCAAATACTACAGATCTTTGTGATTTGTAAACAGCTGAATCAAGGGCACTGCTACATCTCCTGTTTGTTCATGCAGTTAAGTGCAGCAAAATGGAACAAAAAAGCTCTTTGGAGGTCTGACTGCAATATTCAGGGTTTAATATATTAGCCAAATCTGTGGGAAGGTTAAAAGAGGGAAGACGATTTCAGTCAAGTTATAATTATTTTGCTTGTATAATTTCCGGCAATCTCAAAGCTTGTTTATGCCTTAGAAAGACATGTATTTCTTCCAGCTTCCTGCAAATGATTACTCTGCTTATGACCTTCTTAGGCAGCCACACTGAACATTTCATTGTCTTTGGGAAATCATTTCTCTAATTCATCCAAATAATTGTCAGAATAGTGATGCAGTGGAAAAAAAAAATAGATATAGATATAGATATGTCCTGGGCCAGACTGCATTGCCCAAATCTTTTTAGTAGTTTGAAAGAATTACAAAGTGGGTGTCTTAAAACAAAGTCTTAAAACAAAATAGTAGTGATTTCCATTCATGCAAATTATAAAACAAAAGCTTATGGTAACAGGGCCATACACATTTGTAATATAAGCATGATATTATGTTCTGTGTCTCAAAGGGGACATCTGAATTGCTATTAAAGATGTGACTGCAGTTCTTGTCTCTGTGTAGTATTCATAAGGCATTTATTAGAGCCACAATTTGTCTTCCCACTTGTGGACGCTTGCTTGAAGAATAAGGAATAACATACATCATGAGGAGCTTTTTGCCCCCTCTATTCACTTCCTTCACTTCCATTTTGATGGACAGAGCACCATACCCCAGGATCCTCAGCTCCTCTCTCTTTTTTTTTTTTTTTTTTTCACAAACATTGCAGTGGTTTTGATTCGATTCATTACCCCCAAGAGAAATAAAATCATTTGAGATTCATCAGTTTCCCCTAAATTAACTTTAAAATACTAGGCAAACTGACATGAGAAACAAACTTTTCTTAGCAAACCAAAAGGTTCAGCTCCTGATTATAAAACTATAAAATTAAAAGGAAGCATGAAACCACAACAACAGAATGTATCAGACACTAAGATGTAATTTGGGGAGCAATTCAATTGCCTAAATATTGGTGTCTGGCCAATGTCCTAAGGTATCCCACCTAACTTCCATCAGTCTACTTGGAAGGATGTAGGTCTCCTATACGTCCTGTGCTGTCCTGTGTTTGCCAGACAACATGGATAGTCTGGTATCCTAAGGAGTATATCCGACTGGTAAGAAAATCCCCTTAGAGTTTCTTCCCATCTGAAACAAAGAGCCAAGCTGTGATTTCACCTCAACAGCTCCCTCACTCTAGGGGTCTGGCTCTTATCAAGCCCTACTGCATAAAAGCAGAGCCTCAAAGCATTTGTCAAAACTGTCTAATTTCTCCACTGCTTTTGAGGCCTGTGTCATGTGGTAAGTTTGGTTGACTTGTTCAGTCTGGAAACACTAATGAAATGCTTTTAAGGTTATCTGAAGAGAGCATCTTTGGTGTGGAAAGAGGAACTTCAGTACACTCATTCCTTTGCTTTAGTTTACCTTTTCTCTTGGGAAGTCAGGTGAACTGCTATTATAAACAAGTTTTCTAGTATTCTGCCAAAAAATCATTACAGAAATTTAATTTTTTTTTTGATTGAGCTGAATTTTTGGTTAAGTTTGGAAGTTTGGGTTAAGGCTTTTTTACTTTGTCTTTCTTTCTTTCTCTCTCTTTTTTTCTCCCTCTTTCTTTTTTTTTTTAGAGAGAGACTATAAATGATATTTTAATCCAGCATGTATGAGACCTGGAGCAAATGCTTTTCTTCTGTGCACACATAAACGCTATGAGTTTTCAGAGTCTCTGTATTGCACACATCCAAGCTGCACTTAGCAAGCTCAGTTGAATCAAGTAGCTGCAGAAGAGGGTTCAGGGCACTTGGCAAATCCTGCCAAGGGTAATTACTGACCAGGTTAGGCCAGACTGAGCTCTGTGTTGCTGCAGATATATGACTGCTAACACCCAAGCTGTTAGTTTAAAGATAATTCCTGTAGACCTACATGACATACTGTTACACCTTTGAACTGCGGAACAAATATAATTGTGGGGGCATGAAGTAGAAAATCAAGCTATGAACAGAAGAGATTATAATGGGACTGAACTCATAAAACCCTACGCCAGTATGTCCACTACTTTAAGATATGTAAAAATGTCTTTGGGGACCTGACAACCCTGCACAGGGCTTATTGCTGAGAAAAAACCCTTTGCCCTCTAGAATGTTTTCATGCGACTCCAAAGTAGCGTAGAAGAGTCCCTCCAAGATAATAGTCCTGTCCCAAGAATCTTAGGGTTAGAAGAATGCACTGAGTAGGGAAAAAAAAAAAAACTGTTGTAATAGGTGTTCTTTTTAGGTTTGTTTCATTTTAATTTCCATTTATGGATTTCAAAATTGAATGCTTAATCTTGTTTATGAATATTTATATTCCACTATAAAACTGATAACATATATTTCTTCAGGAGGGCTAAATGCATCATGTGTAATTCCATTCTGCTGTTTTAGGATAAAATTTGTATTTTTTAAACAGAGTTTATCCAGCCTAGCTTTTGATATGCTTCATCATTTACCAATGTTGGTATGTTTGCAGTTTATAGAAAAAAATCAGCCTAACTTTCTACTGATCCTAAATCATCAGCTTTAAGCAGCAAAATTTTCTTTTAATAATAAAGTAAACCCATAAGTTTTCTTTCTTCCCAGCAGGTTTTAAGCCCTAGGAAGAAAGATAATTCAGATGCTAGAGAGAACTTGCTAGTTAAGAATTCTTTATGAAAAGTACTGATTGCCTCTTTAAGTTCTGGAACTACTATTGATGGAAAAATTGCTAAAGCCAAACATTTGAAGAAAGCAAAAAATCAAGTGGTATATTTTAAATCTTGCAGCTATGTATTCCCAGTGTTTTTATCTGTTCAAATCTGCTTTTCTTGTAGACCAATGAGGTCATCCTTTGTTTGGTTAAGTAAACTTGAGTAAAATTAACAGCTGTGTAATGCCAGTTTGTACATACGGGAGATTTTGTGGCTCTTCTTTAAACTATCAGATTAAGCCTCAAATGATTTTGTAGCTGACCAGAATTTCATGCAAGAAATTTCTTGCATTACTGTATGCCTGAAGAATTTTCTTCTCTCGTTTAGTACCTTAAGCCTGAATGGAAGTCTTTCAAGGAATGCATGCTGGAAATTGTTGATGGCATTAAGCAAAACTACAGGAAGGCTTGTTGTCGTAAGCAACGCAAGGCATAGTTTTTGCCACAACCTCCCCAAAATAATCCCTTCTGCAATAAAACACAAAAATATGAAATTAAATGGCACTAGCTAACAATATGTCACCAAAAGACCTGAAGCTTCTACTGTTGTACAAATAAAAGTCTAGTCAGTAGTAGAATCTGCTCACAAAAACGGATCTCACTCTTGGCAATTATTAATCAAAAATAATAATCCAGTTGTATTTGCACTGATGAGTGTGGCTTGGATTCCACTTCTTCCTTGTTACCTACACTTTGCAAATAGTATTAGTAAGTCATTAGTAAGAATGATAAAAAGTTATATATCCTTTAAAAGATTTTAAGCAGAAAAAAAAAGTTAGAAAGATATCCTACATAAAGGAATTGATGCTCAGGGTCAGAGAAAATTTGCTTTACCATTTGGGGTCCTTGGCTATGCAAGGGTTTGTGGACCTTGCACTAAAGGTCCTAATAGGTCAAAAAGTAACTAAGAGAATCTGCCAAAAACAATCTTCAAGATACATTGTTGGTACATTCACTGGCAAATCTTTAGGAGACACAAATTGAAAAAGGCTGAAAATCACCTGGAAAAGACTGAAAGGAGATGTGGTAACAGTCTTATAGTATGCAGCAGGCTGTTAGTAACAGACTGTTAGAAATAGGAAGGTGATTCATCATCTGTTCTCTTTGGCCACTGAGAAGATGCCAAGAACAAATCAGCTTAATTGGCAATGAAGAATGTTAAAGTGGGAGATTAGGAAAAGCTTTCAAACCACCAGAAGAGCGAAGCAGATTCTACAACTTCTCCAGACAGGCTGTGAAATCAATGCAAGTGCAGATCTCAGCAGTCCTGAGGTCCTTTAAATCTCCAGGAATGCCAGAGCTAATCTACTTCCTTTTGAAAGGCAGGGCTCTTCCAGAAGATGTTTTTTTTTTTTTTTTTTTTTTTTTTCTCCCAGCTTTACAATGCAACTCTTGTCTATGAAGCTCTTGCCTCCCAGAGAATCTCTGAGCATCCATTTTCTGCCTGAACTCCCATCATTTTTCTCAATGCACACTATAAAATTGTAACATAATTATAGTTTCAACTTAACATCTAGGAAAAAAAAAAACATAAAGAAGCAAATTTCAGACTGGAAAAATTAAAGAATTTGCATTTTTCCACATTGATTTATGACTTTGAGAGCTTGGGTTTAAAATTGCTGAGTTACTAGCTGACAGATCTTGCCCATGCAGATTGTACTTTTAAAGTAAAAACAAGATGAAAAGTTCATTTACTACATTTGTTAAGATGAGCTTGTCATTTTAGGGATGTATTTCTACAGAGTAAAGATCAGAATTTTGAAGGCCTGAGGAAATGCAGGAGTCACAGGGAACAAGCAACATGGCTGGAAATATTATGAAACCAGAAGAAATAATGTAGTATTATTTCTTGCTGTAGTTTGTTTCAGGATTATCTGCATGGTGAACATCTATGTGTGGTGAAAAATGATCATACTTTCTCTACATTCTCTATTTCCTGCTCGGTTGTAGCTATTTCCTATGTTCGTGCAGTTATGATTTTCCTGACTTCTTGACACTGTCCTTAAGAAAGCCTTATGCTGTGGCTTTGAGCCTAAATTCCTTGGTCAGTCTATTATGGTTTGGAAGAAACCTTGGCAAGCACCAGAATCTTTCATAGTACCTATGGCACTGCAAAAATTCTAGTCCTGTTCTCCTGTTCTCCTGTACGGTGCCCTGTTGGGTAGTATGCTTGACCTAGCATGGGTGCCCATGCCTGTGTGAAGCTCTATGCATATCCCACAACCACATGTCCTCTCCCAGTGCATCTGTGCCCCCTTGCACAGCGGCTACAGCAAAGACTCATGAGTCCAAGTGCAAGATGTCAGCAGAGGTCTTTGAGAACATAAGCACAGTACTACAATACAAAAATGACAGGTGGACAGCTTCTGGTCCCTCAAGAAATGCTGCCTTGAATGCTGAGGAGAACCAATTTTAGGGCATAGCAAAGAGAAGAAGAACATATTTCCAACAGGAGATGCATCCCATATTCAGTGAAGAAACAGAAGGTTTCAAGGTGATATAAAAGACAGCCATGCCCTCTACAAGAATGGGAAGGAAGAAAGACTAGAAAGACATCAAGCACTCCAGCCCTGTCTCCCCCATTTAAAGTTGCTGCACCTGATCATTGCCACCACACATCTGCAGTAGGTCCCCTATTGCCTCCAGTAAAGAAAGAGCAGGGTTATTTGGTTTACCATTTGCCACATTCTGCCACTTCAACTCACCAGTGATACACAAACTGTCATCTTGTGCTAGGTCACTGGGTCAAAGAAATCAATGTTTTAAATAACAATGACTGTGTGTGTTTTCTGCTCCAGCCTCCCACATTGGTTGACAAGGCAACCAATACCAAACCGCCAAGTAAGGGTAAGGCTGCAGCAGTTCCCCTTAAAAATCTTCACAAAACTGGCCAGTGGAATAGGAGTGCCTGGTTGGAAGAACAGAGAGAAGACTAGATACAACCTTTTCCAAAGAACAGTCAACCTCACTTTCTCAGTTATGAAGAGGGAATTAGAGAAGTAGGCTGGCACACGACACATACATACCCTGTTTGACATTGCCAGCCTGTTTGACATACATACCCACCCACACACATACCCTGTTTGACCAGCCGGCACAGGTCTACCTAGCAAGAACCCTTGGAGAAACTTGCTGGTTTTATTGCACTCCAGTGTCAGAAAATTCCTGTCAAGCCACTTGAGCATTACTTGGCATAATTTGCTGCCTTTCTGAGCCCATGGAGCACAAACTGTATGTCTGCCATAAACCAATAATCCTGTACTTAATCCCATTGCTTGGCTTGGATGCGTCACACATGGTAAAAGTGAAAGAGGACACAATGTTTCTTTCTGGTCACATCTTTTAAAACTTACCAGATTTCTGGGTACTTGCACCTCCTAACTTAGGAAATGTCTTTGAAGTGGACGCAAATGTCAGAATGCTTCAAATTCTGTGATTTTTGTGGAGCTGTCTAGATCAAAAGAATATCAAATTAAGTTCATTCAATAATTTTTCATTTTATGTTGATAAAAAGATGTTAAGTGTCACTTACTGGATGCTCAAAACAGAATTTAGAACATTTGGTTATTCAGTTGCTGCCTTGGCTTGATTCATCACAGCCCTGGCGTTTCTGAGACTTCACAAGGATTATAGAATATGAGAGATAAAAGGCCTGTTGAAACACCACATTTTTTATAATTCCTTATCTTGTCATTTTGTCAACTTTTTCAGCTGAAAGGGATGATACAAGCTTGAAAAAACATGTCCTAATTGAGGGAACAGACATCATTAGTGCCCTGACAAAAGACATGAGCACTGCAGTCAGTATTGTTGTCTATAAAGGATGGACAAGAAAGAGCTAGAGATTGCAATGTGCAATGAAGATTAAAAACACTTCTCCTGTAGAAAGAAGCACATTCGACATCAATTTAAAGATAATGATACCACACTATTAAAGGCAGGTGAAACAAAGGGACAAGGGAAAATGTGTCTAAATGAAAAATAATTGTCTTGAAGTTTAAAGAACTTAAAAATAAACAAAGATCAGGGGCACCAAGCAGTAAAATCTTTAGTGCCTTTTATCACAGAACCAAACAAATATGCATAAAAAGAATAATGCTCTTTACCTCAAATGATAAATCAAAACATATTTTAACTGGGAACAACTCAACAAAGGGAAGCAGAGTAAATCTTCTGATTCACCCTTGACATTTGGAAAATAATGGCATCACCTCTCAAGACAGCAAAGGGTAAGTCTGTAGTCTCTTCTTAGGGCCTTTTTGATTTAGTTAAAGATAATTGAAAGGAATATAGAGAGTTTGGGGAGCAACTTACGCTGTGGATAGAGTGAAGACGCCATCCAGATGAACTGATAGGTCTTACATGATCTATAAAGCTATAAAAAACACTCAATTGGTTCCAACCATGCTAGTCACTGTAATGAGTCACATCACCATGAGTTTTTTCACTTCCTCTCATTCAAGCTGCACTAAAAAGATAAGAAGATCCAAATACAGATTCTTGCCAGGCTCTGGTTTATGAAGCTGGTTTTCAGTTTTCATAAATGGGTGTATCTAGTTAAACTCCATGGAGACATGCCGATTCAGAGAAACTGGGTATCTTATCCATCGAACAAGTAATTCTGTGGTAGTCATGGATGGGAACTATTTTAGGACTAGAGAAAAAAAAAGATTTTACGCAAGAATTGATACATTAAAGTTTAATGACAGATTTTGATAGGCTTGCAGAGTTGGTATGTCATAAAAATTACTGGATTTGGTTCATTTAATTAGAAATGTAAATAGGATTTTGCGCAAGAGGTCCGAGCAAATTCCCTCAACAAGTAGCAGGAGAACTTATCTGCCTTAAATATCTTCTGGGGTCTTCTATGTCTGGAGACACAGAAGGCATAGAAGACACTTATGCATGCTGGATATATACTTCATACCAAGACAATTTAGGACTTGAACATTTCATTGCTTAATGCTAAACTGAAGTGACTATTTGCTTGTTATAATAAATTTTATGATTTGAATGTGGGCAGCTTTGACACCATCCAGCAGATAGCAATGGTATGCATGCACTGGCACATGTACGTTGGCACCCACATGCACCCATGATGCCAACCAATTCATTACAGCGCTTATGAATAATACTTTGTGTGTCAACTTTCTAAAATCCCACATGTCTGGTTGCAGCCCACTTGGGAAATTAAAATGAAAAGCAGAAGGCTGAATGTTTGTGCTGGTGCTCGAACGGGCCTGGCTTACTGGAACATATATTGCCAGTAAAACTGTTCAAGATCTCTCATGAGGACTTAATATGCAATTACAGTATCTTGACTTGTCCGGTAATGTCTCTGGAAAGCTAGTCATAATCTTCGTCTTAATTAAAAGATGTCCAAAATTAGACTGACAGAACCATGAGCCTAAGTCTGTCTTGTGTCTGAGTTGCTCTAATACGCTCTGAAACTGTCCTATATCCTGTATCCTACCTTAATAGTTATTATGTGGCTATTTAAGAAGATGCTTTTCTTTACATTAAGGAGCACTAGATAAGAAATTGTCAGATGTAGTAAATACTGCTTGCAAAGGGACGTTTTTAAAAGTCCTCAATATTTTAAAGATTTTTTCTACACAGATAATATATGCAAAACACTTATGAAATTAGTCACATTAATGTGTGCTTTCAGGTCACTTGCATGACTTTGATCAGGGTACTACTTTCAAGGCAGAAAATAACTAAATAACTTCCGGATAATAGTTTAAAATGTTTCAGCTATAGATACAAATTATTGGAGAGACTGTGACTTTGGCTCCAGAGAAAAAAAGAAAAAAAATAGAAAAAGAAAAGAAAAAAAGAAAAAGGAAAGACAGCTGTTGGATTGAAATGCTGAAGGGGATTCAGAATTGGGACAGGAAAAAAAAAAAAAAAGGCTAACGTCCTCTTTTTCAAATCTTCATTGTATAAATTAGAACAAAATCCACTAAAGTTGAAAATATGTAAATGCTAAAAAATCATCTGAATAAGAGTTGACTAAAGCCACCCTGTGCACAACCTTTCTGTCTGACTTCAAATTCTGAGGATTATATGTTGTTCCTATCTCCATAACACCTGAGCATTTCAAAGCCTTGAGCCCACAGGACAAAGCATCATGCTGTTTCTTAGATTCCCTGTGTCTCTTTCTCCATTTGTGCAGGACAGACAGACTACCATAGTGATCCTACACAATGCTGTTGTTATGAGCATCTGTTCTGCAGAAGAAGGGCTTTACCAAAAGCTTTTACACCTGCGTGCAGAGGTCCTAGGTAGAAAATGTCATTTCCCATGCAGTCTTGATATACCAAGGTGGAGCGCAGGTGTTTTCGTGACCCGTGGATGTGTGCTCTGAGATCATGAGTCTCCAGTTCATCAAGGCGAAAATTTTCCAGGATAGCTTTCCTTCCTTCTTCTCTCTCCTCAAGAGGAGTGTGTTGTAGGGGAAAGGGTTAGGTGGGAATAGAGCAGAGCATTTGTCAGCAAAGGACATGCCCTCAAAAGCCTCCCAGCAAGCCTACTTCTCCCCCTCCTCCAGTCCTCTCCTTCCCCTGGAGAAGGAGGTGTGAAACTGAATCTGCTGTGAAAAAGCACAGGAGGCCAAAGGGAAGCAGAGGAAATGATGCTGAGAAACAACATACCACAGGGCATGCTGCTCAGGAATTGAACATAGCACATGGAAACTGCTAAATCAGAGGTCTGATGTGTTTTCTGGTGGCAGACCACTGTACAGCGTCACAGTCTCAGCTTTGGCGTAGGTCTGCAAGGTATTCCTTGCATGAATAGATTATAATAGTACAGCCCAGATAATTCTGTCTCTATGTGTTAGAGATACACACTTATGCATTTTTCTTTGGACATGCACCACCAGCTTTTGCCTAAATCGCTCAGGTTCCACCATCACTTAGGCACTTAGGTACTTTTGAAAAGATTTCCTGTTATGAACCATCAGATTTTTTCCTGATCGGTTTGAGCTCCTCTAAAAGAGATGAACATTGAAATGCCTTTGATATTATCATTATCTCTCAGAGTAATAATTATAATTAGCTCTTTTCTAATATCCTCCTTTGGCTTTAGTACAGCTAAGGCTATAAAAACAGACTTCAAATTTATCCCAGATACTACTGGGAACTGTTTGGTATTTTAAGTCAACTCCCATGTATAAACTTTTTTTTTCTTTCTTTTTTTTTTTTTTTTTTTTGTTAATGTGAATGACAAGTTCATATTAAGTCAAAGGGCATCTCTGATGTTCTACAAAGATATTAGATCCTTATTGCTGAGAAATAACCTCAACATGGTGCCCAGTACTCTGGTGAGGGGCATAGTACTTTTTTCTTGCTTTTCACCTCCCAATTTTATCCTTTTATCTTACTCATAGTTCTTTCCATTTGCACAAAGTCTTCCCTTCCAAGTGATTTCAGCCTTACCCACACTCTTGTCTTTTCTTTTTCTCCCTTTCATTTTAAATCCATCATTTACAGCCACTGTGTTTTCCACTGCACTCAAAAAACATTTCAAAGCATATCTACTCAGTACCCTAATAAAAGAAGCTCATATCAAAGTATCTAATAACTAATAGCTGCTTCCCAACAAGTATTTCATTTCTACCTTCCTTGGTGGAGACTGTCGTGACATGTCATATTTTTGAACTGTTGCCATACCTCATCTTTCAGGACTGACTTTTTCTTATGTATTTTGAAGTTCTTTCTCATCCAGCTGTGTAGTCATTGCAGTCACTGTCCATGTGCTTTGAACTCTGCCTGCTTTCATTGAACAATACAGTTTAGAGCATCTTCATTCTCAGGAGTCTCCTCTCCGTTTTATTTCAGTTTGTAGCTTTCATCTCTGGTACAAATGTGAATTTCACCCTGTGTTTCTACCATATTCTTATCAGAATCACAGAATAATTCTGGTAAGAAGGAAGTCAGGAAATCTCCAGTCTGAATTACTGCTCAAAGCAGTTATGAGGTCAGATGGGTTTCTCAGAGCTTTACTTAGTTGCATCTTGATAACCTACAAGATTGGAGGCTGTGCCACCTCTCCAGGCAACCTGTTCTAGTCCATGGTTGTTCTTGTTACTGTCAGTCTCAACATCCCCAGAAGTACTTTGATACAGAGCTTCTTTCTTTATTTTCTCACATGTGATGAGAAAGTTACCGTCTTTTTTTGTCACTGAATACCATTACCTAGGCGCTGGTGTTGCACAGACACAGACAGAATTATTGTGTAGAGGAAGAGGTACAGAACTAGAGGTAATGGCCACAAACTGAAGCACCAAAAGTTCCACATGAACTTAAGGAAAAATTTTTTAACAGTGAGGGTGACAGAGCACTGGAACAGGCTGCCCAGAGAGGCTGTGGAGTCTCCTTCTCTGGAGATCTTCAAAACCTGCTTGGATGCAGTCCTGTGCCACGTGCTCTGGGTGACCCTGCATGTGCAGGGGGGTTGGACTAGATATGCGGTCCCTTCCAACCTCGAGCATTTTGTGATTCATTCTATGATTCTATGAAGGCTTTATTGGGATATTGAAAACAATCATGGGGAATTAAATCCCTTTGACAGGACACTTGGTTGGTTGCTGACTTGTGGCAAAAGGAGTCTTCATTACAAGGCCCCTCAGAATGGTGTCTTCAGGTGGAGTGGAGGAGAGTCCTTGATTTACTGTTCTACTCAGTGCTTGTCCTGCAGTCCTATTTTACCACTTCAGCACAGGAGTAAAAAAAACGTATTGATTTGCTTAACTGTATAGATATCTTACCCTCTGTGGCCATTTCTGCATCTGCAGGAACATTTTCTATTGATTATTTTCACGTGCCTTATTGGTGTACAGTTTGATCACTTCTGCAGCAGGAATCTCTGTGACACTGCACCCAAGAAGTTAATCTATATATTTAAGCAAATAGGTAGGACTTGACAAAATTGGAGTAACCTAGGGGAGTATCTAGTCTAAACCTTCTATCCGAAATTCCCACCTGGAGAGCTCTTGCAGCAATCAATCAAATATTTAATTCTGAAGGTGACTGTGAGTTCAGACAAACCCTTAGCTTCATGTTGGTCAATTGTCTCTAGCCAGTCCATTATAAATACTATTGACTGACAAGGAGCTCCTAGACCACCCAGGGAATTAAGGACTTGAGTGCATTGATTGTGCATACAGGCACATCCCTATCACCCAACATCACAATTGTAACTACAGAATAAATTTTTCATGCTTGTATCTTACTTATTTACATCTTACAGCAGTTGTCACATTGGCAAGGCTTTCTTTCCAAACCAAGTCTAATGTGTTTCTTCATAACACCTCTTCATAACATCTTTTTTGTTTCATCTAAATATTATTGTGAGTAGCATTTAGAAGGGTCAGTTTGCAAGGACTTCAGTATGACATGGGTAACTGAAAAAATACAAGGAAGGATTCTATTCTTGGGGGGAAAAAAAAAGTCATATATCTATGTTCTTTCTGTATATTTGATCTTTCCTGTAACAGAAAAGTTACAGGAGAAGTAATGGAATCACTTTAAGAACACTTACCATCCAAATAAAACCATCCAAATCTTTAAATTCTCATCATAGCTGTCATCATGGCTCTTCAATTACTGCAACCTGGTAGCCCTGTCCAGTCTTAATGGTTTTAATTTCTCAAAAGGTTTCTGATACACTTTTGGTTATGATATTTTCCTGTCTGCATGAAGAGTGCAGATTGGAGATTAGTAGCAGTGTTTCTTAGAAAAGGCAACAAAGATCTTACAAAATGTGTGCCTATATATATATATTTTTTTCATTTCTATTATATTTTGTTTTGGAATGTCAAAATATTACCACCTCTGTCAGATATGGTTCCTATATTTTTTTTTCCCCTGACTATAGACTGTGGAGAAGCACTCCATATGCTTCTTCCATAGACTCAGAATATCTGTGTAAAAGTCTTATTCTTGAATGTATTTGCTTATATTGTTTTATAAGTTATATTGTTTTCAAGATAAAGGACTAGAATAAGGAGAACAGTGTTATGTTGTTTTCTGTAATGCGAAGGGGAGGCAAAAAACAACAGAGAGAACTTGTTTTCTCTTTTGGAAAAAGGTGATGATAATGAGCTTAATTAATAACTTTCATGGTGTGGGGGAGCAATAAAGTTCTGGAAGTCTTTTGCTGTATCTATCTCAGTCATTTCAGTAAGCCATATATTCCTGCTGGTACTAAGAGGATTCCTGCAGGGAATCAAATTGGCAAATTATCTTTATATAGCACCATCATATTGACATGCATGGAAATGAATTTATTTTATTTGGATATTTTTTGTTACTGTATTTAGCTGAATGTAAGGAAACATGTTATTGTATTCATTACTCTAGCATGGTCAGTTCTTGTTTGTCCTCAGCTTATACATGTGTATTATTATAATATTTTGGTTTCCTGTTCGAGGTGTAATTATTCTGTTTTATTCAACTGTGCTAAAGCAGTGGTGGTGTCTGATACTGTGTTTGAAAAAAAAACACATTATTCCTTTGATTCTAATTGCATGTTAAATTATATTGAGGTGATCATTTATACCTTATTTTTGAATGAATGAATGCAAATGTTCTAATGTTACCTTCTTAACTGACATTTGGTGCTGAAAATTTCTCTTTCAGTTATTGTGATATCACAAAACAAGGCCATTCATTTGGATAAGTTCAAAATATATATAGCTCTGAATTTATTCTTATGAGAATGTGTAAGGAGGAATGATATTTGGTAAATGAATATATTAGAAATTTGTTATACAATATAAAACTTTAAGTCATCTAGAGCTTTGATATCTGAAAAGAACAATGGAAAAATAGTCATGAACATTATTTGCTCCTACATGATATTTCAATAATTTCAACTCCCCTGCTCCAGCAGGGACACCCAGAGCACGGAGCACAGGGAAGATCTCCAGAGAAGGAGACTCCACAGCCTCTCTGGGCAGTCTGTTCCAGGGCTCTGTCACCCTCACAGGAAAGAAGTTCTTCCTCACATGGAGGTGGAACTTCCTGTGTTTCAGCTTGTACCCATTATTCCTTGTCTTGTCACCGGCCACCACCGAGAAGAGTTTGGCTTCATCCACCTTACATTCTCCCCTCAGGTACTTGGGCATGTTGATCAGGTCTCCCCTCAATCTTCTCTTCTTCAGACTAAACAGGCCCAGCTTGCCTAGTCTTTCCTCATAAGATAGATGCTCCAGTCCCTTAATTATCTTTGTCGCTCTACGCTGGACCCTCTCTACAAGCTCCATGTCCCTCTTGTCCTGGGGAGCTCAGAACTGCACCCAATACTCCACATGCGGCCTCATCAGAGCTGAGGAGAGGGGGAGGATCCCCTCCCTGGACCTGCTGGCAATGCTGCTCCTCATGCAGGTCAGGATCCCATTTGCCTTATGGGCCACAAGGTCACATTGCTGACTCATGGTTAACCTGTTGTCAACCAGGACTCCCAAATCCCTCTCTACGGAGCTGCTTTGCAACACGTCAATCCCTAATCTGTGCTGGTGCTTGGGGTTATTCCTCCCCAGGTGCAGGACCCTGCACTTGTCTTCGTTGAACCTCATAAGGTTCCTCTTTGCCCAATTCCCCAACCTGTCTAGGTCCCTTTGAATGCCAGCACGATGTGGCATTTGCTTGAAAGCTGAGAAAATAGTTTAGAAGATTAAATTTCTTCAAAGTCATTCAACCACTATGCAGTCAATCAGTGAAAATGCTCATGTTATTATAAATTACACTTTTTCTGCGATTTCTTTTTTTGAACTTTCTTATTTTAGATTAACTGGATCTAGTTTAAACATTCTGAATCAGTGTAAACCAAAGAGAAGCAAACAAACATAAAAATAGACTGTAATACCTTCCGAAATACAGGTTTCAGTATTTCACATTTAATTGTAAAACTTAGGTTAAACTGAGGTAATTTTGGCCCTTGGACTGCACATGATGGCACTCCATAGAACATCTGTTCTTTATGACAATTTTCTTTGGGCTGCATTTACTTCATCACTCATTCATCATTATGAATCACATCATTAAAAAATCAGCACTGAGAAAAGTTATCCTGTTTTCATATATATTTGCATATGTTTTCATAATTAGCAAAAATAATAGTTGGAGTCTGTACATGTTCAGATCCAGAACCTGGTGAAATCGATGGGAATACATTTGTTAATAAATATGCTGAAAAAATAGTATTTTGGATCAGGTACAGCACCCAAATCTTCAAATCTTCATAACTCATAACAACTTTGTAGTAACTAATGCTTTCCTGTATTTATTTTTTCTCTTATTTGAATTAATAAAAGAAGCAGTTCCTTTAACTCATTTTTAGAGCTTAACATCAAAAGTGTCTCCAATAGAAATATTTAAGCTATTAAAAGGAAAAAAATTAAAGGCAATTTTTTTTTTTTTTGAGCCAGTGTCCTGTAATCTCCCACTCGGGACAATATTATGACACTCTATTAAAGAAGTTTTTTACATACAGACTGTCAAAGGAAACTTTTCCTCTCACAAATACTGTGAGTTAAAGCTCAGTGAAATTCTTGTTATTTGGAAGTTCTTGTCACAAGCATTTTTTTCACACTTAAATTAGTTTTCTTTAATTAAGATAGTTGTTAAAATTTGTCCATCCAACTGCTCTGTTATTATTTATTATTATTAGTGTGTTTATTTTAGTCTTTGTTGAAAAGATTATATTGTTAGAAACAACCAAAGTCCCCAGTCTCTATATCTGGGAAAGATGCTAAAATATTTTAATTTGGATGCCATCAGGAATTCAGCAAATCAACATTTAAAAATGGACAGAAATAGAAATTCCAGTCTCATACTAGATTTTCTAGAATGTGTCTCTCTCTTATTTATTGAGCCCTATCAGGAGTAATAGTTCAGTAGATGAAGCTAATCATTCTTTGATTCTATCATTAGTTTTTTGTCACAGAATTCACTTGGCTTTCCTGGTAGTGATATTTCCAGACTTCTTTACTCAGTTTTGCTAGCTTCCACTTTGCAAACATTAGAGAAATCTCTGTGTAAAACAGCTGAATGCAGAGAGTATTGTATGTATTCAGACACCTAATGTTCTTGTTCTACAGATGATTTTCTCACCAGGCATGCCTGTGAGAGCTCCTTAACACAAAACATCATTCTTGACTCTGCCTGTCAACTTGATGCCATTGAGTCCATGGAGTTACCAGAGCAAAACTGGTATAACAGAGTAAAAGTACAAACCCTTCCTAGCCTCCACTTCTTGTTTCTTTAATGAAAAAGTATATTTTTCTTCTCTATTTTTTAAACAAATTTATATTTGCAGAGAATGAGACTTGGGATTTACAATGTTCACTGTCTTTCTCCATCTCGTTTCCTTCCTAGCCCAGGGAAATTTGATATTACACTGTTATGCCTCAGTTGTAGTTAACTCTATTTTTCATGTTTGATGCTCAACTGGGAGAAGGTCCTTGAATAATGATACTCTTCCAGCATGGACAAAGTTAGTTCAGAGTTATCTTTGCATGTTATGGTTGTGCTATCCCCTTTATGAGTATTCATTTTATCTCAGCACCTGTTTTGTTCTCTCTAGGCAATGATCAAGTGGTGTAACTGAGTTTAAGCAGAAGCCAGTTTTGTTCCTGATACAGTAAAGCTGAGGCAAGCAGGATGTACATCTTCTCGTGGGAATCTGTCATTCCACAGCAGAATCAGATTGGTTATACTTGTGCATAGAAACCTACGTAGACTTGGGAAAAGAGATAATCTATGACCTTAATGCTTGCCTTTTCTCATTCTCTGGAATATCTGCTGGTAAGAAAAGTAAAACACAGAGATCACTTAGTTTTATTTGTTTTCAATGTTTATGTTAATTCAATTATTTTAGCAGTTTTCAACAGCTGTGAAACCTCACCAGAGAGTTTTTCCTGGAATAATTATCTCCTGCTGTAGTCTATTCAGAGTAGAGTATGTCACTGGGTCAAAGGCTTTGGAGTTTGTTAAGATGAGATCCATGCATTGATAAATAATGTATGTGTCTAATATGGTGCAACAAGATGTAAAAGAAAATTAATTCCAGAGGCAATTTTTATTATTCTTAGATCTGTAACTTGTCATCTTCACTGTGAGTCAAATGCCAAATTACAGCTGAAATCCTGTTCTGCAAATGAAATCCTTTAGTCATGCTAATTTTAATTTTAAATTTAATTGTTTGCACTTTACTACATGTGCTACTAGCCTGGAAGCTCTGCCTACTAATTTTTAAGACACAACAAGAGCTCTTTTCTTATTCTAGTATTACAGGTAGAAATGATGATGCCATTGCCTTATCTCAAATGCTTCTTATACAAGCTATGGGTAGTGAACGAAGGTGGAAATTGCGACTATTGCAAAGGCTTCTAGGAAACGATGAGAGGAAAGGTCTGGGCACCTTTGGTGAAAGGTAGCATGTAGGTGACAGAGCCACTGAAATCCAGTCTTCGTTAGTTTAACCTGGACAAATTTTTGTACAAAAACATATATTGGCATAAATAAGCAATGAAGTCTGACTATTGCTCATGTTCAGCAAGCCATTAGAGAACATTTATGTTGTCTTATACTGGGAATATGACAGTTAACTAGTTTGACTGGGGAGTAGTAGCTTTCAAACTTCAACGCTATCTATCTAGCTCATCTTATACTTCAATTCCTGTTTTTGAACTCGTCCCAAGTTAAGCTTCAAAATGACTTCAAGCATTTCACCAGCCAAAAACACTAAAAGATGCACTTTCTTCCTTAATTAAATGACTTTGGAGTGAAATATTGCTTTTTTAAAAGCATGAATCAATTCTAAACAGTATTTTATTGTAGGAAATGAAACATACCAGGTAGAACTGCAGTGCTAATTTTAAATTAGCAAAATTAATCAAATTACAAATTTGACAGGACAGTAAAGCTAATATAACTAATCTTTCAGAAAGTGTCACGAAGTCTTTTGCCCACTAGAAAATATCATGCAAGACAGTTATTTTCCAAATGGGAGAAAAGCAACCGCACCCTTTGGATACCATCTGCTACTTGCTATATCTCCTTACACCCAAGGAGGTTGCATTAGTACATCTATAACAAGTCAATATTTTAAACTAGACATGTATAAATGGCGTAGGTTAATCTTTGCTTAAAAAGTCTGCTAGCTCCAGGCAGATCTCTGTCTGGAGTAACTGAGAAATGAAGGTTTACATGACATGGATATAAACACCACTAAATGTGGAGATTATGATTTGAGAATATATATCTAAATCTGAATTACTAAAACTAAGTGCTAGAGCCATATGTTCAGTTGAAATGTATTTGTAAAACAGCTTGGATAATATCTATTTTTAACAGCAAAAGTTCTACTAATTAACTGAGCTTTCAGACAACCTTTTCACATTGACATAGATCTATAGACCAGCTTATGAGAAGAAAAGCTATCTGGAAAGAGAAAAATAACTAGTATCCTAGCATATAACACGACTATGGGTATGGCATATGATAGTTTTGAATCTCTAACATGACATTTCTAATGACCTAAATAAACAACAGCTGAAAATCATTATCAGAGAAATGAAACCAGAGGAAGAGAACACAAGGTTATTATTGACTTGGTGGTGGAGTCATGAAGGAACATAATTCGGTAGCACTACAGTTTTCCCTCATAGGCTTACCGTAGGTCTGAGTAGATTTAGAGAATCCCACACTCCAGGCACAGTCCTGCTTATTCACGATGAAAGGCTTCACATTACTGAGCTAATGTCACCAGAGGCTCTGTGCTCAGAGACCTGGCATTTTCATCAACAACTGCTGTGCATCTAGAAATCCACTGATGTCCACAGCTCATGAGTAGTGTTACGGTATAAGATGTGCTATCTGGAAAACATCTGGCTCACTAATCCTCTGCCACAATTCACAGAGTACAACGTGTCTGACACTTACTGTGCAGTCACTCTGCATTCACAGTGTAGTAGCCCCAGGGTTTATTGTTCTGTGCGTTTGCTAAGATGGGTCTTCAGTTTGATGGTGCGAATACCCCTCTGTTTCTCCAACTTTGCTTATGGAAAAGCTTCACAAAGCAAGAGACATCTCAAGAGAAGTTTCTAACTGCTATCATCACAGAATAATAATAAACTAGTATAATTCAAGAATCAAAACTTATTGAGGATGATATGCTAGCATACATTTCTCTCATAATTTGGAATTAGTTGTATTGGTAGTTGTACCAGTGCATTTCTAACATTAAGCATAAGATTGTAAAAAGCCCACATGTATGGTGCTCTTTGTATCATAAAGTTCTATATAGATGAATTCCCTATAATAAAACATCCTGCTATTCTTATGGTAGCTTGCATATGCATTCAATTGCATATGAGTCATGAAGCAGTTCTTGATTCAGTGGTCTAATGTCATGGTATTTAGAACAGGACGTTTTCTGGAAGTAATGTTGCAGTACCTTGCTACATTAAAATATTAGCCACTTTTATGAAGTGACAGTACAGATCATTTGGATCTTTTTGTAAAACCTCTCCTCGCAAATGCTTCATATCATATTGATTTCTGAGAATTGCTTTAGATGCTCCTCCTCTCATCATGGCTATTAACATATGGTAATTCAAAAAATACATCTATTTTTGGACATTCTTTTCTATCAATATTGATTCCTGACTATGCTAGAATGACTGAGACAGAAGACAGTTTTATTTCACCTTTTGCTGGGAAGCTTACAAACAGACTTTGAATTTCATATGTGTTTTTCCATGAAAGGAAAAACTTGAAATTCTGGAGCATTTCTAAGCTCAAAACATAAAGGAAACATAAAGGTGTGGAAATCATATTTTTAAGAGTAGGGCAGACAGAGGAAGAATGGCATAAATATCATTTATGTATTTAAATTAATGTATTTAAATACTGTCACTCATTCTTATAAACATCATAAAGGAGTACAAATATGCAAGGTGAAAGGAAGACTGGGCAACAGATTTTCATGATCATTAGTAAATAAAGAGTTCAGTCCCCTGTGTCCTCAAATACTCTCCTTCAGCAGGCACTCTAACACTTGGTCATCATTAAAAATCTGCTGTCAGCAACACCCTGAAGGCTTTTGCCCTTCAACTTGTTGAAATAAAAAGTAAAGCAGACAAAATATAGCCAGTCACATTGTGGTTGACAGGCTGGAGCTCACTGGATACATACATCTTTTAATAGCCAATATGGATAAACTGGAATTCACTCGTGTACAGGTCGTTCACCCAGAACAGCTACTTTCAGTATGAGGGAAAGGTGCTGCTAAGGAATTGAAATGAATGTTTAGACAAAAAAAAAAAAAAAAACCATAAAGGAGCCACCAGAGGCAATCTAATTCAACACTTTGCAGTATTCATGAACAGGTCCTTGTTGACATCTTTTAAGAGACTATACTGAGAGTATGCAACTTTCTTTACAACCTTAAACAGACCACTTTCACAGTGATTAGAAAGTGTTCCCTAATGTTTAATTTAAATTCTTCTACACCAAAAGTTAATTTCCTCTCCTACTTACAACAGGTAGGTAAAAATAATAGCTCATCTCCTCTTTCTTATAATCTTTGACAATTACAATACCATTGTTATGATTTCCCCTTAATATCTCTTTTCCTTAGACCAAACAAAACTAGCTTCGATGTGATAGCTCTGATGTTACTCTATTTACTGCTTTGGGTAACAAAAAGTCTCTTTATCAAATCCTACCATTAGCAGTGGTGAGATCTTAATTTTTATCTCACCCACATTCCTTTTTATAATTTTTGAAAGATAAAAATTTATCTGATGTTTAAATTTTGGAGGGAAAGTTTCCAGATGGCCAGAATAAAGCTGTTGCTTACCTACACCTGTCCCCACCCCCAGAAAAAAAAAAAAAAATATATATATATATATATATATATATATATGTATTACAATTATGTCTTTATTGTCATGGATTTGGAAGTTCCTAGACATCCCCATCACTGGCTTTCCCCTCTGTTTTTTTTTTGTTTGTTTGCTTGTTTGCTTGTTTGTTTTTGGTTTATGATGGCTTGCGGTAGAGGTGACATGGTTATAGTACTTTGCTCAGAAGAAAAAGGATTTTGTTTTGTGTTTTGTAACATGGAAAATAAATCATCTGTCCTTCAGCAAAATATCTTCCTCACAAATTATGGGGATTTCTAGTGTTTTTTTTGTAGATTTTGTAGCTCTGATGAGACCTAAAATGTTAATAAAATTCCTTCAAAATAGTGATATTCATCATGAATAAATTGTTCATTCTGGTCAAGACCTTCCAAGTAACACATAGCTTGAACTACTTCATCTTTCATTTCTAAATGGCCCCATTCCAAAAGAAACTGAAAAACCTCTTACAAACTACACCCTTCAGGGCAATAAAAAATATTTGCTTATTATTGACTATTTTATCTTAGCAAGTACGTCAGCCCACTCTTAGACTTGACTTTTGAGGGATCTCTGCCATTTGTTGCTTACAAATATATCACCCTATATCCTGCCAACAGGAATTTGTGCTAATTTGCCATTGTTTCTACGATCATTAACATCTTAAAAGCAATGTGGGAGTTTAAATTCGAAGTGGGTTAGAAGTATCTGCCTGTAGGTCAACATCTAAAATTTTTTGTGTCTGTTGAGCATTGAAAATTTGGAAAATTGGATGGAGGAAATAAGCAGATCAACTTTTCAGCTTTCTGTGGACTATTTCACTAATGGGTTGGGATTTTTGTAAATCCATTGTAAACCATTTCCTTGAATTCTTGAAAGGGAATAAAATATTCTCAAGGGACTCTGAGGCCTGTAGATATGAACATACAGCAGTATCTGGTCCTGAAGTGTATATAATTTACTAACTGGAAAGCTGAGAGAAAGGAGATGAGCATATTTGCATTCTTAGACCAAATGATCTTAATCCAGAATAACCTTCAGGGAGAATCACAATCTTGGTAAGTGAGGAGAGGGCTTACTGATCCAGACCTAAAGTGCTCCCTTGAGTTCGATAAAGGCTTTACATCATATTTCAATGGTTAGAGAGGCCCATGGTGAGCTCTTGTTGAATTCTCTACTGCTATGGTTCATGGGCTTATTTCTTATCTTCTTAAAAAATCAAAAGGTGGAGCAGAAACACCTTTCTATGTTCAACAGGTTAGATCAACATTAGTGAGATTCTCAGAAGTGGGGAAGTTGAAAGCACAGTCTAGTCACAGGCATTTTCTTACATAGAGTTTGCAAGGAAGCCACAGGTGATGGGAGGGAACAATTATTGTGGCCAATATCTTAAGCAATGGTGGGACTCATGTTCTAGTATACAAGCGGTAAAAACTACCTGAGATAGCAGGCAAACAAAGTCAATTCCATAGCCCAGAAAGAATTTAGCTCCATCTTCCCAATGCAGAATAAGGAATAAGATTGCATAGGCAAGAAAGATAGTGTGAGTCTATTCATTTTTTTAATGTTAATTTTAATAGTATTTTAATTTTAAAAAAAGAGAGAGAACTATTTTAGAATAAACCATATGGATCAGTCAACAGTAAAAAGGATCTTACGATTCAGGAAAAGTAAAATCTGATACATAATGCTTTTCCTTTGCCATTTTAAATTAGATTTCTAACATCTGATGGATTTTTGTATTTAATAGAAGCCACAAAATCTCCTTCCATGACACAATAATGGGGAAAAAGGACATTTTCTTTCAGAGTTTATACCATCCTTTACAATATTTTTTCTATTTTGAGTTAGCACTTTTTATGACTTCAATCAGACAATGTAATTCAATCTTTTTAATCAATATAATAGCATTCAAAATCTTAGCAAACTTTGGGAACAAAACAGACTCCAGCAATAATGCATATGCTTTGTATGCCTTTAATACAGCTTCCTTACTATGACGTAGCCTGAAGAAATATTATCTGTCATCTTATACACTAGGAAGGTAAAAAGATGATCTTTTCAAAGGTTCAGATGAATATTAAGGTCCAATTGCCTTTAGAATTTTTCTCCACAATCCTGAAAAAAAAATCCTGTACTGACCGAATCAATTGGTTGACGGGTATATGTATCATGCCCTTCAACTACAAGTTATTGGGTTTCATGCAAGAACTCTTCAGAGAAATTTTATGCCGCGTGTTATGTGGGATGTCAAATTAGATGATCATTGTGGTATGATCTCTCCATAAAATTCATGAATCTGTGAATTTTATGGAGTGTAACCCAAAAATAAGTTTTAAGTTTCCTTTTTTTTTTTTCCTCCCCTGGAAAATACTATTTCCTATTTTCTCCAGAGGAAAAAAAATCTGGGTATGTTTACAATAAAAATATTCCTATCTTTGTTGATGAAGCATCAGATCTTTCACCATTTGCATTCAGACTGGTAAGAAAATAGAAACATTTGAAAAAATATGAAGGAACAAAAGTCAAAAGTTGACTGAAATTAATCAATAGTGTGATGACTATCAAAAATTCAAAAGTTAATTACTATCACAAAAGTTCATTGGGACTGGAAGTGCTGGTAGGGTTTTCACTTTAGCTTGTAAACAAGAAAAATATTTAAAATTTATGAGAAATTTGAATAAAATTATCTGGAAATGAATTAAATAGTAAAGTTTAGTACAGTTGGATGTCATGAAGTGTTCCAATACCACCTGTGAGTGAATATATACATACTGGGAAAGACTGAGTTAATGACTAAGCAAAGGTAATACTTTCAATCTAGAGGTCATAATTTGATAGTCTAAGAGAGGTGTTGTACAATCTATGCTTAACTTGGGAAGAAGTATGTACCACATAAAATACAATTCAGAGTTATTCCAAATGGATTCAGAGCTTGTTTTATGGCCCAGCTTGACTGAGCTGAAGTAAAATATCCCAACTAACCTGCAATAGTAAGAAAGAACAGCCCATTCATAACAATTCTTTACATCATCTAAGTCAATAAAAGTAAAAGCTTGTTGCACTGAAAAAATAATCAAAATGCAAAACTTTACCAAAATGGAAAAAAAAAAAAGAAGTATTGAACATAGGGATTCAAAATAACCTTCTACGTATTGCAGATGTTTACTAGAGCACAACTAAGCTTCTTTTTGCAGTTAGTTGAATGACTGCAGACAGAAGATTCCTGTAAACATATGAAGAAACTTGATCAAGGTTGTTATTTTAGAAACAAACACCTCCAAATAGGCTGGATAAACCCCAGGATGTGGATTTTCAAAAGCAGTACAAAGATCCAGGGATATAAGTATAACACTTAAATTTGAATTTTGCAGGAACAGATTACTTGAAGGAGACAGTCCTACTACTATGATGTTATTTAAAGCCACATTGAATTTCCTTGTAAAAAAATTACTAGGCAAATAAGTCTATAGCTGAAGGGCACTTATTCCAAAAACATCAAGTAAAGAAAAAAGAAGAGGAATAGGAATACACTGACCAATTTCTTAAAAAAAAAAAAAAAAAGTACAGGAAATAATATTTTCAATACATCGTGTTTTCTAGAATCCATTATTATATTAGTTAACATAAGTAAAATATAAGAAATAAACTTCACTGGATGCAAATGAGAGCAAGTCAGTTAGAGCTCATCCACCATCAGCATAAATTCAATGAGAATAACTCCTGAAAGTATTGGTAAAAAATCAGTGATATTTCTATGTGTTAAGTTCTGCAAGAGATTCTTCACAAATACCCTTTCCAAAATCAATGCAGCTGCTAAAAAAAGTGACACTCTGCACACTACAAATAAAAGTAGTGTGATTAGTGTATTTTTTTTTCTGCAGTGTGATAATGGTACTTGATCAGAGTCACAGGAGTCAGGAGTTGATATAAACTCCCTCTGTGCATCAGCTAAAGTATTGCTCACATCAGGGGGTCTGTCTTGAGTGTCTGGTCTAAAACAGAGACATGTCTGCTCTTGTTTTCAATTAATTGACAAGACTAAAGGAGATGATAAAAAAAAAAACAGTGCAGCACCCTAGCTAAATCAGTCACTGCCATTTTCTTATTGGCTTCATAGCATAATGGGAATAAAAATACCCGGTGTTGTTCCCCTTGTAAGAACAAAAGGGCTCTTCTTAATGGAGACTGTATTGAAAGAACTTGCCAGGCTTAAAGGGCACAAAAATTTATCCCACTCACAGAAATGACCAGTTACCTACTTAGATAACCAAGTGAGCACCATTAAAATATTTCTATATTCATAAAAGAGGTTGACATCACAGAGGACTTTTTCCAGTTCTTTTGCTTGACCTTTTTTTTGCAGATCCTGGAAATAACGCACCAGAGTTTCCTGGAGTAACTGCATGAATTCCAGTCATACTATTCCCCTGTTGGCATATTCTCCCATCTACAGTGGAACAAATGCTTCCAGTTGGTCATGTATTTCATAAGTCAGAAGAACTTAATCTTTGTTACCACTGTATAAAACAGAATGATAGAGTATCCAGTGAGAAGCTCCCTAAATTATTCTGTAGTCATTTATTTCTCAGCAAGGTAAAATATCAGAAAACGAAACACAGTGGTGGTATTTGGAGATGTTATCAGGAGATGCTATCTAACTAAAAATAACATGCAATTGATATTTGTCTTCTAGACACCATCAGAGTGGAAGACAACATAGTCTTCCGAACTCACCAGCAGCAATTCTTAGAACCCACAGGTGCTACAGAAAAGATGACACTGCTTTGTATTCAGAACACGAGTGCCAAAAATGGACAAGCTCTTCTTCCCTTGTTCATATTTCAGAAAACCTAAAGGAAAACTCTTTCTCTTTTTCCAAGTTATATTTCTTTGAAGGTATACACATTTATGCAAATGCAAATTTGCACACATGAGAGCAAGTGAGTGACTTTAACACATGCTCAAGGCAATGAGTGGCCAATACACTTTGCTCTTATCACTGTGTGCTCTCATCTTTAAATCTGTTCTCACCCTTTTTATGTGGTTCTTCCAGGTATGACTCTTCTTTGTTCTGTTCAAGTCAATGGATCCTATGAAACTGTAAAAAAAGACACTTTGCTAATTCTATAGGTAAAACCCGAGAAGAAGTATAGGCTACAATAATTTTGTAAAGGAAGTTTTTGACATCAAATTTAGGTAGTAAATAAATAAATAGACTAATTAGAGAAATTGACTTAATAAAAAAATCTGATGCTTTAGCATAAAGATAGACTGGAATTGCCCTAAGTCAAGAGTTCTAAGACTGTTTGGGAGAATAATTCTTCAGGAAAAGATTCCAGATCTAAAGTCTATTCAAAAGACTTCCACCTTCCACCTCAAAGGTCTGCTAGGAATAAAGTTGAGACATTGCAAAAGTTGAAAAATTGAAACAAATGATTGACAGATTAGTTATGAAAGGTTCACTGTAAAATACGCAGGATTTGTTGCATGATGTTCTGAAAAGGTCTATCCTGAATTGAAACTAAATAATATTTTCAAGACCTACGTGAATGATAAATATATATATATATATTTCTTATATTTCTTACTGACATCAACCTAGGTGGAACTGCAAACACATTCACTTGCAGTTCAAATGAACTGGACAAACTCAGAAGTTTGAAGACTGCATAAGGACACTATAAGGTTGTGTTGTTCAGTGCAACCCTGAGAAGGCCTCAGCTGATGTCCATTCTTGGAGTCAAGAGTGGTGGGAATCATTTAGACAGAGTCTGGAGAAGAATAGTAAGACTAATCTGTTAAACTAGCTCACGAAGAAAAGAAAGCGGACAGGCTGCCAGAGGAAGGGACAGATGAGGAGGGCCTCAATAAATATTCAAAATTATAAAAGGTTACTGCAAAGAGGAAGGAAACAATCAAAGTTTTATGTAATTGATGAAAAATGCAAGCAGTAATAAGCTAAACTTTAAGAAAAAATAAAACATTCAAATTAAACAGCAGAAAATGCTTTGATAAAAATAATAGTGAAATGTTGGACTTGAGGAAATAGAGTAGGCTCTGTTACTGAAAATCTTTAAGAACAGATAAGACAACTAGCTCACAGTGAGCCCTGGGACAGGAAGATGAACAAAATGACCTCTTAATGTCCCTTTCAGGACTGAGATTCTATATTTAATGTGTTAGAAATAAAGTGATAGTGGGATAAAATATGATTTGTCAAATGGATGTCAGTGGGATTTTGAAAAAATATATATCTGGGTAAAAATAACCAATAAAAACACGAGGTTTTTTCAACATAAAGACAACAAGGAAAGCAGAATGGTTTATATAATAAGAACAATATCGTTACTAAAACTAGTATTGAGCTAAAACAGCGCTCTTTTTGACAGAGCACTGGAACAGGCTGCCCAGGGAGGCTGTGGAGTCTCCTTCTCTGGAGATCTTCCAAATCCGCCTGGATGCCACCCTGTGCCACGTGCTCTGGGTGTCCCTGCTGGTGCAGAGGGGTTGGACTTGATGATCCCTAGAGGTCCCTTCCAACCTCAACCATCCTGTGGTTCTGTGATTCTGTGATAGAAAGGTATTTCAAATGCATTGAAAATGCATATTGAAAAAGTCATTGAGTATCTAAGTAGGAGCAGAATGGCAATGGGATTGTTTTTCACCTGATGTGAAAGTAAAAAAGTTTAACATTTTCAGAGGATGGGGAAATATGCACTGCACAGGAAATAAAATAATCTGGGCAAAATTCATAGTAAAATAGCAAATATTCTTGAGAAAGTAAAAGGGCCAGAAGTACAGTTTTATGTATAACAAAAATAGAGAGCATCACAGAAGAAAAAGATATTAATAGCTACAAAATCACATTCTGACCTTAACAAATTTTTGGATGAAAAAATAATTTAAAACATGGAAATAAATCAAAAATGGGGCAAAACATAGTCTGAGTTAACCAAACAACAGATTTTCCAAGTCTTGCCTGCTATCTAATTAGTTGCTTGCCTGCTATCTAATTGTTTTTATAGAAAAATGTATATATAGTAGACTTTTTTTATATCTGGTCTTTAAATACGATGCTTTATAGAAAAAAAGTCAGTAAAGATTGATGGTGTGGGAACTAAAAAAAACGGATATGAAAAGCCATAAGTTATGGAAAACGACACCTGGTCATGTTCGAGAGGGAAATACTGGTCTGGGCAAAGGTTACTGTCAGGATTCCTAAAGGAGTATTCTTTACTATTTATCTTGTTTAATGTACTTTATCATAATCTGAGCACAAAAGACAGTGGTATGCTGGTGAAATGAGACATGGTCAGTAGACAGAAAGACTGTAATATCATTGAGAAAGAGTCTTGGCTCCTGGCTAGTGGAAATGGGGTGACATTCAAGAGCATAAAATACAGAGCAATGCATTTAGGGAAAACAAACACAATTTTTTTGATGAATATTAGGAGAGAATGAGCTAAATCAGGCAAATAGCTAACAAAAACTGGCTTTTTTTACCCTTGTCCCTTTTTTTCCCACCAGACAAGGACTCTGGCCCCTGTACTCATAAATTACATTTGATACCAGAATTGTCACTCTTTTCAGGAAGACTAGTAAAATGCCTCACACTGGCACATCATAGGCCAAACAGCTGGAGAAACACAGCTGAGAAACAACTCAAACTCTCAGGACACGGCATGCTAGGCCTTCTTGCACACAAGATACATGCTTGGGCATGGTATCACACAGCAGCTACTTAGCTAGGTAGTTCATCCTCATGCTCAGCATGCCTTAATGCTTCTGATGTGCAGCTGCTTTCCTTAGATCTTTGGAAAGCCTTAGATCTTTGGAATGTCTGCAGTCACCAGGTTTTGTTATTTCCTCTTTCCAGTTATTCAAGTGCATTGGTTTTATCACTTCCAATATATTTGTCAGATCTACGTAGTCTTCTGCACAGCCTCACTTCTCCACTCTTAGGATCCCTAATATATGACATGGATATTCAGCTGTGGGTAATCAGGCTCATCTTTACAGTGAGGAGAATAACCTCAGTCCAGCTGATCTTGAGAACATTGCAATTTTTCAGTGTGGTGTGACATGAAAGTCAAATCAATTTCCAGGTACAAGCACTCTGTATCTTGCAGAAATGGTCAGTCTCTGATGTCCCTGAACACTTAACGTAAGGTGTCATCTGAAACACTACATATAGTTGTTCCATATGGGCTCGGGATTCAGCAATAATCACGCCAGAATGAGGTGATTACATCGAGCATTTATTCAGGTGAAACCACATAAAAAAAGCAAAGTATGGATAACTGCTCACGAGGGGATACCTGCCAGCGGGATACTGGACCCGAACATCCTCTCGAGCTGGCAGATCAGGGAGAAAGAGTTGCTGACCAGCTCCCACGCAGACAGCGTAGGCCTCAGAGTTAGGAGTTTCTCCTTCCTCCAGCTCTCTCCTCACTGTCCACTTTATGCCCGGTGCATCCTGGCACGCAGGGTCAGCACGACCCAGGAGGCAGGCTGGGAGGCTGGACAAACTCCACCTCTAGTTGCACAACTCTCCCCCCTCAGGGTGCGCAGTCGGGGGTCCCAGTCCTCAATTCGAGGGTCCTGCCTTCCTCCTCTTCTTCCTCCCTCTTGGGTGCTTGACCTTCAAAACTAGTTTAGAGCATGTCTGCGGTTATGTTGGCTACAAACTCAGTCGAGCAGCCACTTTCAACAGGTTTCCAGAGGGGGCAGCCTGTGAACCGGGCTGAGCAGCTGCATCCCTGCTCCTTTTCTCTCAGTCTAGGCAGGCAAACATCTTTCTCAAGGTCTGGCCTCTGCTTCCCACAGGAGATTTTTATGACTCTACAGATCATAGAAATTTCCATCTCCAATACAATAGTTCTTGATGAGGTTCAAGAAAAAAAACAGATGCAGAGACATGCTATTAAGCTGTTCTGTTATTTATGGTGATAATGTGTCTGTCTGGGTCATGAGTCTACTTTCATAGCTGTGATGGGAGGAAGCCCCAATTTAGCTGCTGTGCTTTCTCCGTTTCCTGTCTTTATGGACTCCGTACCCAGCTAGATGGTCGTCGTGGCCACCATCTTGTCCACCACATCAGCAGTCCTGTGAGGACTGACTGCCCGGTGAGGAAAGACTGAGAGAGCTGGACCTGTTCAGCCTGGAGAAGAGAAGACTGAGAGGGGATCTAATCAGTGTCCGTAAGTACCTCAAGGGACACAGTGAGGAGGATGGTGCTGGCCTCTTTTCACTGGTGGCCACCAACAGAACTAGAGGTAATGGCCAGAAACTGAAGCATCAAAAGTTCCACAGGAACTTAAGGAAAAATTTCTTAACAGTGAGGGTGACAGAGCACTGGAACAGGCTGCGCAGAGAGGTTGTGGAGTCTCCTTCTCTGGAGATCTTCAAAACCTGCAGTCCTCTGCCACATGCTGTAGGTGACCCTGCGTGTGCAGGGCCTCTAGAGGTCCCTTCCAACCTTAAACATTCTATGATTCTATGATTCTGTGATAGCTGACTGGATCACCCTCACATGCTCTGCTTTGGTCCATTTCACAGAGGGTCTCAGAGCACACAAGCAAGCACATTTTCAAATGAAAGTAGGAAGACCCAGACAGTCAGTGGTTGTTCAGACCATGGGACTGGAGCAGCAGTTGCACGAGGCAATGCCAGAGCAATAGAAAGGTCTGGCATTCACTGCTATCTTGTAGAGGCATTACTGAGCTGAAATGCCCCACTCTTCACCTGCTGTTTTGCTAATAAAGGTTCATGAAGGAGCTGGCAGCAGCACGAGGCTAAACTGCAGTCAGGTGCTCTCTGCATGTGTAACGCCTCGTGGGTCAGGCGCACACCCGTCTGTGTGCAGCCCATGCCGGGGGGACACTTTGGCTCTACGCCACAGAGATGGAGTGGGGCATCTCCTTCACATATTACCTCTAAGTGGGGGAATATGAGAACTGCAAACAGATGACAGCTAACGGAACAGGATGTGAGAAACTACTGGACATGAGAAAAGTGCTAGGCATAAGAAATAACATTGTGAGAAGCTGACAAAAGCAGATAGCATCATGAGCAATGGTCAGGTCTCAGAGAAGGGTAAGAGGGAGGTATGTGAAAAACGACCAGACTTCACGGACAGTGGGCCATATGGAGGAGCATTAGGGAGTATTCTTGCAAGGCGAGTAATGCCTAGAAAAATATAACTGTAATGTTATGCAAGGTCAAGATTACCACCCTCTGTCCTTTTCAGAAAATCTACTCCTGATTGCTTTTATCAAATGAACCCAGATTCACTATTTCTGCATCCATATTCGTTGTTTACGAAACAGTTGTTTAGATGAAGGGGAAAAATGATGACAGCAAAAAGAAAATGAATGGTAGAGAGTCATGAGGGTGGAACTATCTCAGATGAAGAGTTTGGAGCAGGGCAGTAAAACCATTGCTTGTACCCATCTGGCTTGCTTCTATGGTCAGGAGGGAGTTGGGATGTCTTTCCTAATGTCGGTGAGGGGACCCCAGGGGCTCACTTCCTAATACAATAGGGGAAAAAAATCTAAATAACAGAGGAAGCATATTCAGAAGCTGCTTCCCAGCAGAAGAAGAGACAACATTATTAAACTTGAAAAACTTTGCTGCTATCCTTTCAAAATTCCTGATGTAATCTGCCTGTATGTTCTGGTGTAACATCAGCACATGAACACTAGAAAAGGGAAAAGCTGACCCAGGGAGAATGAGTGGCAGAAGGAACTGAGGGTAAAGGAAAGAAAATTGCTTTCACTCCCCAGAGAATCCAAACAGCCCTGAAGCTATGCAAATTGATGATTTCCTACCCACAAGTGACCTAGAGCAATCCTGCACCAGGGCCTTCTTCCTGCCCTTGACTAAAATTTGAAACCAATACGACCTTGCAAGGAACAACTGCACGTTAATGAGCAAGATATTTCACCAGCAGTTCAGTAATTTAAGTAATTAAAGACTTATGTCCTCAGAAAAGAGATGCGAGATAACTTAGTCAAATCCAGGAAAAGAGTATGTTGTGGACAAGCCCACCCTTATATACTTTATAGAGCAACTATAGGAACAGATAATATATTTTGGCTATTTTTGCTGAAAATGACAGGAACTGCCTTTCTCTGTGATTATCTGGTGATTTACGGAAAAAGGAAAGAAAGAAGCTGAACACAAAGAGGAAACAGTGCTACTAATACAATTTCTTGCTGTTTCAAAAAAAACAGATAAGGAGAGAACTCATGTCAGGGCAAGATCCTCAGACCAGGTTGATCGTGTCCTCACAAGACTGTTTTCACTGAATTGCAACAGTTCCAACAAACTCCAGCATAAGAAATTAAACCCAGATTCTGATGTCCTTATATCAATAAAATACTTTTGATTCATGTATGTTTTCCAACATAGGACAACTTAAAATTACCAAAAAATCTGCAATAACATTTACATTTTAAATTGTAGCCACTGAAGAATTTTTATTTATTCTGGAACCATCTGTTCAAGATAAATCCTAGCTCAAAAACCCAATAAAGAAAACACTTGAGCAGGGGGGAACTCTGTTGTTGCTTACTTTATCATTTAATTATTTCCAGATTAAAGCATTCATGACTGGCAATAATAAGAATGGAATGGAATGGAATGGAACGGAACGGAACGGAACGGAACGGAACAGAACAGAACAGAATAGAATAGAATAGAATAGAATAGAATAGAATAGAATAGAATAGAATAGAATAGGCCTTGTCAAAATATTCAGGTTGCACAAATGAACCCAACTAGGTACTCAACAAAAAAAGATTTCCTTTTCAAGGCAGGGGGAATTCTTCCTATATAAAGAGCCTTATATTTTTAATAGCTAGAGAAAATGAGCATACATTTCTAAAATAAAAGAACAGTAATGATTGAAAGGTCTCTTATTTTGTGAATCATCCTTAGTTTTAAGGATGATTCGATTATATGTTGAAAAAAAATCCTATTTTCTGAAATTCTGCCCGAGTTTGCTTTCAACCCAAAGAGAAGTGTTTTGAGACCCCTAAAACAAATTGGCTGAGCTGATTATAAACACTTGGAATACATAGGCACTGCTTGATACTGTAATTTAGTAGAATGGTCTCAACAGCAAGGAAACAGACTTAAACTAAAATAGCTTAAACCAAAATATCTCTGAATATAATAAAAAGGATATGAACAACTTGAAAAGTTATGAATTTTCAAACATGCAATTTCATGCAGTGTTCCTGTATTGCTGAAAAGAACATATGGATGATATCCTTGTAAATCTAAAAGTAGATGTAAACAAATCAGAGGTTCACAAACTTATTCTGCCACTTATAGACTGCACTCTACTCATTAGCTGCATAGAGAATGCATTACACAATTTAGATACACAATAGGGTATGGGAATGGGCTGTGCAAATGCACCTGTGTACCCCTGCAGCCCATCCAACCTGCAAATGTCCAGTGACAGTTTGCATGAGTAGATCTTTCTTCTTGCACAGTAATCTCCTCACTCACTATAAGTTTCAGAGGAATATTGCCACTGATACAAATAACATTTCCAAAATATTCTGCAGGGTGTATGGCACAATTACAAAGTCAGATGGAAAAAGAGTGATAAAGCAGAAGGGCCCCACTCAAGAATTAGGAAACTGGGATAGACTAGAGAAGATATAACTAATGATAGGGGAAAGGATAAAGAGAGTGGAGAAATAGAAACAGTAAGTAATTCTTCCTTTAAAATCAAGAGCAGGGATTTTAGTAGCTACTGGGCACTTCTTTTGAATTTGGCAGTTGCAGATGATTTGCTTTATTGGTAACTAGAAGATCTTGGAGTAATTTGCACTTGATTACTGAAGTGAATATCAAGTTCCTGTCAATGACTAATGAGGTGAATGGCATAGTCGGTAGACCTAGTAGAGCAGAGGAGCAGCAAAAAGTAGTTTACATATGGTAGGGTCAGCAGGGTGAATCCTGAGTGGATGAGTGCTGTGACAGACAAGACAAGATGGTCTCAACACAGGAGGAAGGAGGGAGCAGCACTCATGGACAATTCCATGGTGCCTGTAACAGAGTGGTCAGCAGACTCAGGAAGGCTTCAATATATATTTGGCAACATGGAAATGGAAATAAAATTCCCAGAAGTGTTCCCCAGTCAGAGAGAGGCTCCTGGATCAGGTAAGGGTGTCTGATTGCAGCTGCCTTTTCAGCAACTGAGCTCAGTAGCTCAGTGACTGCAGGCTAATACAAGAGCCTGCAGCCATGCATTTGTCATCAGAGTTGTTCCACAAGTCTAACTGCCAAAGCAGTACTCACAATCAGAGTCTCTAAACGTAGGCAACATCATTTATCAGACAAAACAGAGCTTCATAGTTGCTCATGCAGGAAATTGAAGATATCTCTTTAGTCTCATCAGCTTAGTGGATATAGGTGACTAGTTTCTGGTAACTGTACACGGAGAACTCCTCTCCAGCTTTTGTGTCTCAATGTATATCTGAATCTGATAATTTAAGGATAAATTACAAGCTCTCTTAAACACAGAAGACTTCTTTTTTATCACTGGGATTATTCTGGTCAGAGTCAACTCACTGTGTTTCAGCTCTGCTTTCATTCTAACTGCAGGAAGAATTGGACTTCAGTAAAACAAAATGTAGATAGAAAATGAGATAAAATCTCACTGCAGTGCTTCTCTCCCCTGCAGAATTACAGACTCGATAAAAGATGTATCCTGGCAAGGAGAAAGGAGCCTCCAATGAACATAGATTTATAAATCTGAAGGCCAAAAAGATTATGATCATTTATGCCTTCCTGCATAGTTCAGGTTACAGAATTTCCCACAAATGATTTGAGTGTCAAATCCAATAATTTACAGCTGAGCTTGAGTACACAGCATAAAAATGAGAGGACTTTTTCCATAATGACAATGCAGTGTAGCCCAGTATGCTCTGCAATGGTATACAACAGCCCGCTAGCTAGAAAAACACTGAAAAATAAAAACAACCTCACATTTTTCAATATTCTGCTTTAGAACATTTTGCATCATTGCAAAATGCATATCTATTGCATTGCCTATCTTATTTTGAATATAGTTAGACTGAACTTGGCTCTCAAAAGCAAATCTGCTGTTACGGTGCTCACTGAGCTCTGCTACTAGAGATACTCATCGAAAATTTGTCTGAATATCAGCTGTGACAAATAGGAGACTTAATACATAGCTGACATAGCACATACGCATTTCTCATATGAGGGTAAATTTGTAGCAAACAGTGTACTTGACCCAATCTGCCTCAGCCTTGTTACCCTTTAGTCATTCTTTTTTTTTTTTTTTTTTTTTTTTTTTTTTTTGCAGTTGTAGTTAGTCCTTACTTGTAATCACTGTGCACTGTACAGAAATGTTTTATTGCATAGGATGAATCTCAGGCTTTTTTTTTTTTTGAGATATTCAATATATAGATGTTTAGCTGTGTCAGTGTAGCGTGGTATCAAAGAAAGTAGTTACTTGGTACAAGTTCAGTTATTCAGCTAACATCTCTTAAGAGTAGATCTGCCCTACTGGAGGTTGCAAAGGAGATGGTCATCTTAATGTCATCTCAAGTGAACAAGTCTCAGTTCTCAGCTGATGTAAAATGTGCTTAATTTACTGCAGTCAAGGAAGCTGCAATAAAATCCATGGTAACCATATAGGGCAGTGCTAGTCTTCAAAAATTATTGATATGGAGATGTTACCTTATTTCCCAGCTTCTATGGTCAGGGCATTTTGCATCTGAGCAAGCTGCTTTTGTATCATGAAAGCATTCATCAGCACCCGGCCACCATGGGAAATGGAGAGAACAAGGGGAATGAGAGACTCCGTGCTGCCACTTCTGCCCTGAAATAACCAGTCATTAGAAGTCCATGTCTAAATCACTGCATAATTATTGTTACATTTCTTTTGGAAATGACTTTTATCAGACTTGATAGCTCCTCCCCTGGAAGAAAGGTCAGTGTCTCCCTGGGGAGGTAGTCCTCACAGCCTGTGAGAGATTGCCTTGGAGTCCTACCCTTTTGTCAGCTGACCTTTAAATACAATAATGTCAGTTTGTTAACAAAAAAGTTTCATTTGTTAAAGTCTTTGGTGTTAGTTTGACATGACTTGCCATTTAAAACATTTATCTGATTTTTCCCTACCTTCTAATCTCATGATAGTGCTATAGTGTTAATCTTTGAGGTCACATATCATGCAGATAGCCTCCTTAGCCCAAATGTAGACTGAATTATAAATAGTTTCCCGTCATTCAACTAATTGTAATGGAAGTTCATAAATAAGTTCAAAGAAATATCATAAAATTTCCACAAACATTTGTACTGGAGGGGCTTGGAATACTCTTCTGTTTGTCCCTGTTGGGCAATCTTGGTAAACTTTGAAAAACTTTTGATGGATTTCAAGGGACTCATTAATCAGTTCTCTGTTCTGTAAAAGGAATTTAATACTCATCCTCTCTGCACTACAGGGGTAGATCTCAAGCATTTAAATAAAGTCAATGAGAGTGCAAAAATGTTTTTCAGATGAGAATTTGGCTCAATATTTGTAGAGTGAAGAGAGTACAGTTGGGTGAATGTGAATCGTCCAACATTGCAGCAAAAATTTAGATGCTGTTTCCTGAACTCCTAGACCTCTTCTGGTAGCGCTGATATTCAGAATTAGAGACATGATATTAGTCCTTTTGGTGAAGTATATATTACTCAGCAGCAAAAGATATAGAATTTCCTGTTGGACTATTTGGGAACATAATTTTCCTTGTCATGCTTTCACACAAAGTTAATAGATCAAGTTCTTAAGGAACTGGTAATATACAGACTGGCTATATATATTTATCTTCCCTAGAGATGGACTGTGTGTGAAACATGCTGCATAGCCCTGTTCCCCAGATTGCTTACACAGACTTCCTGTTAAAATGCATGGGATATTTTTTGCCTACCCAAGAGGTCTCTTTCCAAACGAAACTGGGGAAAATGTGGGTGCAAGTCAGTGCCACATGAGGACTGGGCCTACAGGATACAACGCAGAGCACGCTGTGCGCCAGCACAGACACATCCTCTCAGAAAAGAAGAAACAACTAGGTCATCCAGGATAAGTGACTTCTTTTATGACTGTAAGCTCACCTTTCCCCAGATCCCTTCCTTGTGCAGCTTGTAAAATTCCTTCACTCCAAGTAGAGAGAACAAAGGGAGAGGCAAAGACCAATGTGCCAACAGAAACTGAGTTCTTCTCCACCACAGAAGCCTGACTAAATGAAATGTAAATGACTAATCCTAGATATTGCCCTTACTTGATGCTTAAAAAGGTTAAGGAAAAAAAAAAGCCACAATCCAAAACAATCTCTCCAATCTGAGGGAAAAATGTTCTTCTAAACTGTGATAATAATCTCCATCATGAATATGTGATTGCCTTGCATTAGCTGCCCATCTAAGAATGTGGTTTTCCTGCAGCTCCATGAAGCACTGATGGAGCCAAACTGATGTTCTGCCTCCAGCTGTGCCCAATAAGCAGTGCTTCTGAGGGAGACGCACACACACACAAATCCCATATTATTTTCCTATCTCAGCTTGATAAATCTCAATATAATTCTAAGATTCATATTATCCCTTTTAGTCACAGACAGCTCATGTGAAGGTAATTATCCATGACGACCCATGAAGTCCTTCTTGGAGTCTAATGTACCTATCGTGCTCATTATCATAATATCTGAATCTCCATAGTATCAAGGCATCTGAGTAATTTATGTCAATCTACAGAGAAGAGCTTGGAGAATATCAGGAAAAAAAGAAAGTAGAAAATAACAATTCAGGAGCAAAAACTTAAGACTTTTAAATTCTATGGGCAGATTAGGAGATCAAAAGGGAAAAGTAAATTTTCAGTAAAAAATATATATATGTTAGTGACAGCATTACATTAGAAATACTAGTGCAGAAATCATTTGCAAGATATACCACAAAATTATATTACAGAAACTGAAAGAAAATCTTTTTTGCTAAGAACAAAAATAGTATGGAAGCAAATTGCAATAAAAGACTAATGCCTCTGTCTTGTACACTGCCTAAATTAGGAGTAATTTCACTGAAAATAATGCAGTTATATGTGTATAAAAGTGTTATAAAAGCAGAATAAAGCCCTAAAGTAAGGGAAATCCATCTGGGTTAGTATTGCTGTGTTGTTGTCAACTGTCAGATAAAAATAATGTACATTACACAGCATGGTTTCTGTTAAGTTATATATTTGTTATACTCTTAAAGATCTTTCCCTGTTTATTTGTTTCTTGCTAGCTAGTCTTTGAGTGACCTCTTCTTATAAGAAATGGCACTTGCTTCCTCACATATATATCTTTACAAGACTAACCAAGGAATTATCAATCATGTATTTTCTCAGTCAAGTTCCCCACTTCCAGATGGTGACAGCACAGTTGGAATAACCATGCTTATGGACAGGAACCGTCTCACCTCACTTTCTATGTCTAGATCTAAGGCAGTCAAACTAAACTCTTCTTATAACCAACTATAGACGTCTGCTGTATCTGTATTAAGGCTCAAATGGTATCTACTTTAATAGTAGGTGAATCATGATCTAAAGGTGCCTTTTCCTCTTTATTGGCTGCAAAGGGAGCCAAAAGCAATGAGATCAAAAATAGCTTTCTATGGTAGACAGCTACACAGAGTCAGCTAAATACCACTCCCACAGTTTATAATTTTGACAACTTACACACAGGTTTTAAACCCAATTTGTTCAGTGCAATGCTATTTTTGCAGAGCATTTGGCAACTAATACACACTCTATAAAATGAGTATTCCTTCATAAACCTTCCCTGCCAACACCCATGCAGGGAAGTCTGCGTCACTGTATCTGACTATCTCTCGCTTAGGACTTTGCCACTTACCAAAGGACAGCAGTCCAGATCTCTATAGCTGCCTTCTAATTAAACGTTATCCCTCTGTGGCATCCCCTACAGGAAAGCATTTTAATGAAGAGAAGGAAAGTAAAAAAGTTATCATGAATAAATATTCTGCGTTCAGACACTTCTTGTTACAGATGTCAGGTTACTCCAGGAAGCACATGTGCTCTGTGGGATGGGTCATCACATATTGCTTAATGTTCGTGCAGTCAAGCAGTGTTTGTTCTCTTTCAGCTCATGCTCTTTCCTTCCAGTTGCCACTGCAGGCAGCAAAGTACATGATGAGCTAAGGACATAGCACCACAGAGGCAGGCAGTGGCAGACCCCTTCTTTCATTCTTTCTTTCCAAGCCAGTTCCATGCAAACTCTCTCTGTTTGCACGGAACCATCTCATCCAACAAGGGCATGAATGATAAGCCACCTCATGCCTTTTAGTCTCATTCCCATTGAATACAATCCATCATAATGGTAACATGTTAAAATAAAATTGGTAACTATTAAGAGGTAATAGTTGTTGTTATGAGTTGTCACAGGACTAGAAGTAAGTAAATTTCAAGTGAAGTACTTTGCTGACAACAAAAAAAAAAACCCACAAACAGAGCAAAAAAACCCTTTACCTTCCAGATACTCTGCAAAGAATTTGAAGCAGAAAACTCCAGGAAACTGGCCATGACAGAAGCTCATCTGCAGGAAGCAAAGCTGATGCATTTGCACCTGTGACTGCAAAGACAGCTTGTGGCACAATCCTTGAATGGTCAGTGAAGGAGTGTACTGCATCTGCTCCTATTAGAGATTCTTGCTCATTCAGGTTTCCAAATTAAAAAGACTTGCATATTTGATCTCTGATATGTCAAGTAATTGGAATTTTGTATGTCCTTTGCTATTCATGGCCCCCTTCAGTAATACTTCACAGCAAAGCTCCAATTAACAAATGTTACATTGCCTAGAAGTCTTTACCTGATCTCACACATCCAATTTTATGGAAAGACATGACACCTCCTCTAAAAATGGAAGGATCAGAGTACTTCTGAGCACCAAGCACAGAGGTTTGTTTTACTATCAGCAAGGCACTTTGAGAGCACCTGATTAGAATAGCTTTTTAACTACTCTATAGTCAACATGTTATTGTAATCTTTTTTTTCTCTCGAAAAGAAGTAAATAACACTCAGGCATTTCTCTTTTGTAACTGGTTTTAAGTATCTAGTGCTAAGAATACTGCGTACATGAAAAGAACCACTCATGGCACTAAGCAAGTGCGAGAAAATTGCTCAAGAAAAGGAAAATCGAGAAAACCTAGGGCCTAAGAAAAGTTACAGCATTACAGAGGCTTGATGTGGTAAGAGACAGTAACTCTTACTCTATCTGTTCTTAAAAAGTTGTATAAAATTGCATAGCTGTTTGCAAATTACCCAATGTAGAATAAAATCATATGCAATAATAAAATTCATGACATACCAACACACAGCATGTCAGTATTTTCAAGGTGTTTCAATCAAGACTTAAACATTCCTTCTTATTTGAAACGACACAAAACAGGTCATTATTTTCTCCATAAATGCTATTCATATAATCTGAATTGACTCTTATAATGTGAAAAAAAAGTTCCTTAGTGTTCTGCATATCTGTTCACATTTCACATTAGCTTACACACCAAAATCAAAATTTGCCAGTGAAAACTGAGAACTGAATGCCAAGCAAGACATTTTGATGAAAAAAATAAATTTCTATTATTTCAGGAGAAGCACTGAGGCTCATGATTTGATTCATTTATTCTTATGAATATTTTCCAGAGGAAGAGGAACACTGCTGCTTTTCAGTCTTTACCTTGTCCCTTTAGTCTGCAGTTCTTCAATGCTGCAGTAGGTTCCACTGATATGAGCTGACAGTGATGATGTTTTATACCTCCAAGAGCTGTTGCAGATTCAGTATCAAACAACACTATCTTGTGACTTTGGTAGTGTTTTGTTGACATTCCTGTGCACAGTCTTAGGAAGGACTGTCTGCAGGTGAAAAATTTTCACAATATCCTTGGTATCTGCTTACCTGTTACAAATTGAGAGAACAAATTGAGAGAAACATTGCACTAGTTTGTTTTTAATGTCATTCCCAGAAAATGATGTACAAGATAACCTCATTCCATTTTCTGTATACAGATGGCATAGAATATTTTCTAAATATTTAATTCATGTCTTATCTTACAGAAAATGCATATGGAAGATTCTTGTATGGCACTTATTTTACATGAAGTTATAAGAATTTACATGAGACAAGAAGTGTTTTGTTACTTAAAGAGGATGCCTATTCCTAAATTAATTGGCTCATGCTCTGATCTATCAGAGGCAATGGGATACCATAAACAGCAATAAATAATATAGAGGGAAGACCAAAATAGACAAGTAAGTGGAAAAACAGGGTGATACATTGAAGCAAGGTTATGACCAAACTTACTGAAAAATTAACCACTTCAGGAAATACAAGGGAGAGCATTAGTGCATTGATGATATTTGATTATAAAATATCAACATGGCTTCTTCCAAGGGAAGCCCTGCCGTACAAATGTCTTTCTTAAAGTGCTTTGAATGGGTCAGGAAGTATGTGAATAATGACAATCTGATTGAGTTAATTTACCCAGATTTCCAAAAATATTTTAGGGAAATTAAGAACCAAGTAAAAAGAGAGATTCTGGCATGGATTAAAAAATAAATAAATAGATAGATAAACACAGGAAACAAATAGGTAGTTCTCACAGATCAGGAAGGTCAGCAATGGAATTCTCCATGGATTTGTGCTGGGATCTGTGCTATTTAATACATTCATAAATGACCTAGAAAATAAAGTAATAAGCGATAAGGTTTGCTGACGATACAAAATTATTTAAGGTAGTAAAGAAGAGAGCCAACTGGGAAGAATTGCAGAAGAACTGACAAGATTGATTAGGCAATAAAATGGCAAATTAAATTCAGTGTAGACAAATGTAAAGTGATACACGGGTGGGAGAATGGTTCTAGCTTCAAACTGGTTCTCAGGTAAACATAGCAACATCATGGTTATCTCTGAGTGAGATTACTTTTAATACCCATGTGTTATTTTTTTTTTTTTTGCCAGAACATACCTATAATGTTATATCAGTGTCAGAAATACAGTTGATTCCTTAGAAACCTCACTGCCTTCTGCAACCTCTCCCTGATTTCCTCCACCCTCCAACGTACTAATTCCCTTCCTACCAACTTCTGTTTACTGCTACCATGTGATTGCATATAAGCATCTATCTAATGGGTCCTTCTCCTCCATGTTAACGGTCTCCTCCCTTGCTTTTCATGTCCAGATTTTGTGGTATTCCCCTACCCTTTATGTCCCCTCAGGCACCCTAGCATGTCTCCTCTGCCGCAACGTCCCACATTCTCCTTCCAGTGGACAAGGGTTCTGTGAGATAAGATAAGCTATATATCATAAAATGAACATAATAGTTTTTCTTTGCTCAACTAACATTCAGGCAAAATTTCCAAAATATTGTCAGGTGATCATGAAAATTCTGTGAAGGAGCTACTTTTCAAGGAATGTAGTAGCTACTGAAAAGAATAGCTTCTAAAGTGTAAAATAACAGCATAAAGAGCTAATGATTTTTTACATAGGTACATACAACCACAGCATGTACCTGTGTTTGTATATTAGATAAGTATAGAAAGGGACAATTTTAAAAGATTCATATTCTTATATGTAAATTATTTTCTCTTCCTTTAAAAATACCGGTTATTATTTTGGCTCTCTAATGGAGATCAAATAAAAATCAAGCAGTGCAAATGTTTTGTGAAAGTTTAAACAAAATCTGAGCATCAGCTGCTAGAATTTATTGGTTAAACACCTAAAACCATAGTCTATTGAAGTTGTTAAGACAATTTTTGACAACAGTTGTGTTTCCTGGAGATGCATAAGAATAATTTTTTTCATCTCTCTTTGACTAATTAAGTTCAATGCTGAGCTGAAGCAAAGCTGAGAGATCCCGACAGTTCTGAAGAGGGACAAAAGCTCATTTTTCAATTCCAATTTGTTAGTAAACACAAGGTGTGAAATAATGAAATTTATGAGGTTTAAAAGCTTAAGTAAAACAATAACCAAAACTGATCAATTAACTAGCAATGGTAAATATTCCCTTCATTTGCTACATTAATTAATTTTACATTAAAGCACATTCCAATTAATTGATTTTGTTATATACGTCTAGAATAACTTTATATCCCCAATAAGCACTATAAAAATGCTGGTTTGGTACATTTTTAGGTGAGTGTCAATTAACTGACTTTTCACTCAAAAGCAGCTTTGCACATATCATAAATAAAAAAGATAAATTATACAGTAAATAATAAATCTACTATTCATTAGTTTTGAGCCTAACAACACTGTAAGTAAGTAAATATTAATATTAACATGTAGCTTCATAACAGCTTACATAAATGTGTAACAATGATGACATGTATCTTTCACCTAGCAAGTATCTTCATTAAATTTACCAAATTATACCAGCTAATTAGAACAGACTGACTTTTGGAGAATATTTCAGTGAGAAAAAAGAAACAATAAATATTGTTTGTATTAAAGTTTGTTGATTTAATAACACTTTAAATCACTAGGATTTAATTAATCCATCTTGGTGAATGTGTTGCATACATGCTCTTTTTTATATATGGGAACCAAAATCTCTTCCAGAAAAGATTAAAATCTATTTCTTCTACTTTGTTAGCTACTGAAGCTTTATATTTGCAAGTCTTATACTAGTCTGTCATCTATGTTTTGCAGAAATATATCCTAAACTATTGTAAATTACAAATATTGTCTGCTCAGTCTACTGGTGGAAGACCTTAGTTAAGAAATTGGAGTCCAAGTAGCGTTTTCACAATTGACATCATAAACATGGCTAAGGAATCTGTATGGGAGAGTCACACGGGAGTGTGTACATCTGCCTTTCTGAACAGTTGGAAGTGGTAGTTTGATATGCAGCTGATGCAAAAATGCAGGTTTCCTAGTATAGTTGCAGGAAGTTAAATGGTGGAAGACAGTGAGCTACTGAACTGTAACACCCGGCTGCAGAAATTTAACAGGTTTGTACTGTGCCTTCAAACTGTTCATATTTGTCACTTAGAATAAATCAAGATCTATGTTGCTAACTTTTAGCACGTGTTAGAAAGCCAAGGTTAATTTTGAAACAGCATTATGCACAAAAATTAATGCATTTGAAAAATTCACAAAATAAAGCTGGAAAATAAATCACAGAATAAATCTCACAAAATACGGTTGTCATTTATTTATTAATCATTTGTAGAAAATCTCTTTTGAAGTAATTTACCTTAGCCTCAGTAATCAGCTCTTGTGGAGCTGGAAGCAATAGTGATATGCAAATTTCTACAGAGTAAGCTGCCAGACTGAGGGAGGCTAATGTGGCAATCAAAAATACTCCAATACCTGCCAAACACATCCAAGGAAGATATGTCATTGACATAACAACAATGACACGCCAGATCATTTCCTCCTGCCTGTTTGTATTTGTCACAGGAAAAATATATTTTTCTGAAATACTTCTTAAATTAAAATGCAAATAGCCACATCCTTGTCTGCTAGCAATTACTATCAAACAGAGAGACCAATATTTGGATATAAAAGAACAATAGTCACATATAAGGGCAGATTTTCAGACATTATGATTTGTAACTCTGCTGAAATCTTTTGATAGCCACAGGAGATCATAGTATTCCCTTTTAATGATAGATCATGAAAGATAAACATGGCTGAATATATATTAAATTCAACATTAAGTTGTTGTTGCACATTATCTTAGAAAAATGCAGATGATTCAAAGAGGGGTTACATTTCCATATTTTCTGTGCTTTGTTCCTTGCCAAAAAGGTTATTTTTTAGCAGATAATTCTAAAATAATTTTTACAAGTAGATTAGAAAATAAGACAGATCAAGAAAAATATTTTACAGAATTTTTGTCTAAGATAGATGTATTCAATAAGCAGAGCCAGCTGTAACTTATCCTAGAGTACTTAAGGAAATAGACAAAATAATCTCGAACACACTGTTGCCTTTAGGAAACCATGACAGACAGACAAAGTCATGAAGACTGGAAAAGGACTAATGAGGTCTCTATTTCCAAAATAACAGGAAGGAGGGGGAAAAAAAAAAAGAAGAAGAAGAGAGGCTTTAAGTAAATATATGTGTAATCAGCCTGCCTTTGAACTGTGAAAGATACTGAAAAATAAATTAAAGGTTCAGTTCAGACTAGGTTCAATTAGCCTGGGGAAAACATTGGTTCTCTGCTGAATGGGCAGGGTGCCTTGGTGATGAAGGATGCAGAGAAGGCAGCATTGCTAAATGCCTTCTTTGCTTCTGTCTTTACTGCTAAGACTGGACCCCATGGCCTGCAGAACCTGCATATATGAAAGAGAACCAGGAGAGAGGAAGATTTTCCTCTGGCCAAGGAAGATTGGGTTAGTGGTTATTTAGACAAATTGGACACCCATAAATCTAGGGGCCGAGATGGGATGCACCCGAGAGTGCTGAGGTAACTGGCACGGAGATTATTGGTCAGCCGCTCTCCATCATCTTCGAGAGGTCATGGAGAGTGGGGGTGGTACTGGAGGACTGGAAGAAAGCCAATGTCCCTCCAGTCTTCAAAAAGGGCAAGACGGAGGACCTGGGAAACTACAGGTTGGTCAGCCTCATCTCCATCCCTGGAAAGATGATGGAACCACTCATCCTAGAGACCATCTCTAGGCATATCAAGGAAAAGAAGGTGATCAGGAGTAGTCAGCATGGATTCACCAAGCGGAAGTCATGTTTGAAGAACCTGATAGCCTTCTACAATGGGAAGACTGGCTGGATGGACCATGGGAGAGCAGTGGATGTTGTCTACCTTGACTTCAGTAAGGCTATTGACCCTGTATCCCATAATATCTTCATAGGAAGCTCACAAAGTATACTAGATGAGTGGACAGTGAAGTGGATTGAGAACTGGTGGTTGGATGGCAGACTTCAGAGGGTGGTGATAAATGGGGCTGAATCTAGTTGGAGACCTGTGGCCAGTGGTGTCCCGCAGAGATCAGTACTGAACCCAGTGCTGTTTAACTATCAATGACTTGGACAAGGGGACAGAGTGCCCTTGGGCAAGTTTGCAGACGATACCAAACTGGGAGGAGTTATCAACACTCCAGAGGGCTGTGCTGCCATTCAGAGGGACCTAGACAGATTAGAGAGTTGGGCAGAGAGGAACCTTATGAGGTTCAACAAGGACAAGTGCAGGGTCCTGCATCCAGGGAGGAATAACCCCAGGCACCAGCACAGATTAAGGATTGACCTGTTGGAAAGCAGCTCCACAGAGAGGGATTTGGGAGTCCTGATTGACAACAGGTTAGCCACAATTCAGCAATGTGCCCTTGTGGCCAAGAAAACCAATGAGATTCTGGCTGCATCAGGAGTAGCATTGCCAGCAGGTCCAGGGAGGGGATCCTCCCCCTCTCCTCAGCTCTGGTGAGGCAGCACCTGGAGTATTGGGTGCAGTTCTGGGCTCTCCAGTACAGGAGGGATGTGGAGCTTCTAGAGAGGGTCCAGTGTAGAGCAATAAAGATGATTAAGGGACTGGAGCATCTATCTTATACGGAAAGACTAAGCAAGCTGGGCCTATTTAGCCTGGAGAAGAGAAGACTGAGAGGAGATCTGATCAACATGTACAAGTACCTGAGGGGTGAATGTAGGGAGGATGGGGCCAAACTCTTCTCTGTGGTGGCCAGTGACAGGACAAGGAGTAATGGGTACAAGTTGAAGCACAGGCAGTTCCATCTCCATGTGAGGAAGAACTTCTTTCCTGTGAGGGTGACAGAGCCCTGGAACAGACTGCCCAGAGAGGCTGTGGAGTCTCCTTCTCTGGAGATCTTCCAAACCTGCCTGGATGCCACCCTGTGCCACGTGCTCTGGGTGTCCCTGCTTGAGCAGGGGGGTTGGACTAGATGATCTCTAGAGGTCCCTTCCAACCTCAACCATTCTGTGATTCTATGTAGTATCATCATTTGATAGATTCAATAAAAATCTTTGCTGCCAGTTTTTTATAGTTTATCTAGCAGTTCTTTTTAGTATTATGCAATACACATTATTTTTTCTTCCAACCTCAGCATAGGTTCTTTGCTTCTACCCCAAATGTCTGGACACATTCATTATTTCTTTTCTGTGGGATGTGGGAGGTCACAGATGCTGGTGCTGGCCTTGTCTTTGAGGGAGTGTCTCTCCTACTAGCCTATAGGTTGTGGAGTCTCCTTCTCTGGAGATCTTCAAAACCCGCGTGGACGCAGTCCTGTGCCACGTGCTCTAGGTGTCCCTGTGTATGCAGGGGGGTTGGACTAGATGATCTCTAGAGGTCCCTTCCAACCCTAAGCATTCTATGATTCTATGATTCTATGATTCTATGATTCTATACCCTAATAACTCTAGTTAATGTTAATCATACAGTTAATCTAGTTAATAATTCTAGTGTAGAATTTTTCCCCAAAGCAATTTAAACTAGAGAAATTCTATTTTATCTATGTTACCACTTACCCCTTCATTTTGTTGTATGATTAATATAAATTCTATCATGTGAATCTATTATTTTTTCACCATTTGTTGCACATTGGTTTTTAGTTATACCTATTCTTCTTTCTGGGTATTCTTCACCCCAGTATGAACCCAGTATGTGCTGTTGTTTGACAGAGAGCAGTAGATCCTGAATGGCCTATACAAACTATTTCCTCTCCTGAGATTTTTATTTCCTCTGTTCTTTCCAAGTGCTCTCTGTCTCTCTGCGTTTACATTGCATGAGTTTCATAAAGCATCAGTATTAGGTAGCAATTAGCTGACTGGCACTCAGAGATAACACAACCTTCATTTTTTGTCATTTACTCATCTTTGTTCTTTCCTCACTATTTGCATCACCTTCTTCTGTAATATACATTACTGCGCTCATCTCTGTTATCACTTCCAAAATATTTTGACTTTACTTGCTTAGAAATTAACTTATCTAAGATTTTCTGACAAACTGTGGTTCATATATACTATCGAAAGTATTCTTCCTAAACCTCACCTAACCCTTCAGAATAAATTTTCTTCAGGAAAGATCATGATTGATTATTAAATACATAATGCTATGTCACATGAAGCCTGTAATCTTAAATTATTACTTTTTTCTATAATTCCCATCTTCTTGGTATTATTAAGAACAAATCTTGTTTTATTGAATAAAGCAAGCTGAAAATTTCCCAGTTATTCATATACCTGATTTACTATTAACTTTCCTCTCCATACATGTTGAGCCAGGGTATTCTCTGTTTCATCAAAAGTAGGATGTAGGAATAAGTCTAAGAAAAGCATTGTGATAGCTAGGGTGTTCAGCTGGAAAGAAGGAAACTTATGAACCTCTATTTTTTAATTCCATGGAGGTGGGATTTCAAATAGCAACAGTTCAATTTGTGCAGCCCAGATCAAGCCTGTAATACCTCATACTGGGAAATCCACACTGAGTGCACTAAACAATATTACACTAAGTTATTACACTATCAGCAACCAAATGAAGAACTGAAGAATTAAAACTCTGTCTTCAAAATGGAGAAGGCAAGCCTTGTTCCTACAGCCTTCAAGACTGTGAAAGGATTAAGAAGATCCTTGTAAATATAATCAGAAAATATTGGATTTGTGTAGGAGGGTGTATCAGTGGTTTAGCAGTAGTGTCACTGCTAATGGAATATTACATTGTTATACCCAGTTAAAGAACTGAGGGGTTCTGAAATAGAGAGGGTTCAGGGAGGCGGAAGGTCTAGAAAACATCTCCTGCATTTCTGTTTAGTTTTAAGAACTATGATTTTATTGTGGGCTGTAAGTACCAATTTGGGCAACAGTCTGATCATAGCTGGCTCATCAGACTTGTAGATAAAGATAAAAGAAAACACAGTGACTGCAAATTGAGGCAAGACGAGTTCATATTTTTATGAAAGCTGAAAATTTTACTAGGGATAATTAATCACCTGGATAATCTTACATCATTATTGTTGGATATAGTGTTGGGGGACATTCCATATTAATAAAAGGAATGTTTAATTCAAGAGAGAATAAATTTGGGAAAATCTTATGTTGTCTTTGTTGTGCCCTTCGATTTAGATCCAAAATCCTTTCATCATCCCAGACTTATGGGTAAACGAACTATATGCAAAACCTGATGCGAGTGAAGTACATTTTGTCTGAAATAATGAAAATGAAAGGGGGAAACATTTGCTGAATATGACAGAAATTCTGCCATCATTACTTGAGATTCAGGACAGTGCAACACAGATGCACAAGGGCCATGGCCAGAGCTTATTGAAATGATCCAGGTTAAGGAAAACATATCAAGAATAAAAGGTGTTTTTTAAGTCCAATTTCTATGGACCTGTCCACAGTGCAGCACCACAGCTGAGTGAATTGTCAGAACTGAAAGTACAACAAATCGTGCCTGAAAAAATATGGTGATTAGTCTAATCTGGTCTTGAAAGAGAGGAACTTTTAATGCTAGCTTCCTACCAATAACTTTGCCTCATGTAACTGTCTCCTAAACCAGAATATTGGACCAAAGCGAATAAGATACATTGACCCTTTAATGCCAGGGTTTCTTAGACTTTAGCACTACTGGCACCATAATGAGTGTTAGCAGTAGTTTTTAAATGTGCTTACATTCATTTCTGAAAGACTGAGGACTGAAATGCTTTTCTTCAACAGTGTTGACAGTAACCCCGTCTTACATTTGCTAACAGCTATACTTTACATTTCCATTTTATAAGGGAAATAATAGACAGATTTGTAGCATTTCTTCTGTCTGTAGTTCAGCTTCTCTGCTGCGCTATGGGTTGCACCCAACAGTCACTACAGAGTAAGAACCGGATTGCGTTTTGCTCAGTGTTGAGGAGTCGGTGAGTGCTGCTTCGCCCACCTTGCTTGGAGATGAGTGTCTCTCACGCATTAGCCCTTTGTTTAGACCACAAGAGCCATTAAAGAGCACCTGGTTCTCTACATTGCAGTAAAGAGTTTTCAGTGATATTCTCTAATCACTTCCACTGTGTTTCAAAATATCATCCACATACAACTTGTACATTAAAAAAGCTTTATTGCTTTTAGAATACACTTAAGAGCTGTTCTAAGTAAAGACTGAGGTAAGGATTCTCTTAGAGTATTTTTTTAAATCCACATATTTCATGATGCATTTGACTTTGACTTGCATGAGTTAATGCAAAATTAAGCCAGTATTTTCTTTTAGCAATTTTGGATGGACGTGTTATTTTTAGACCAGCTCAGTTATTTTTTCATCTAGCAGCTATATGCTGATCTGCAGCTAACAGGCCTTAAGCCAGCTTTAGCATGTCATGCCCTGGAAAAAAAATTAGAAAGAGGAGAGAAACAGAGGAAAGGAGTAAGTATCTTTTACATCTACACAACAGACACAAGATGAAGAAACTCGGCTACAAATATCCATCAGGTGCATGATGTGGTGCTTAAGAAGCTTAAGAAGCTTAAGAAGCTTCAAAAGCCTCTTGCTAAGCTGTAAGCATCATATCACTCGCTAAAACAAGCAGCCCCAAGCAGTCCCATCCATTTTCCTGGCTCGTTTTTCCAGCTATCTCGCCTGGGTTACCCATAGTCTTGTAACCTGGCAGAAGGTTGGGCATGGACTCGACTGAGGCAGGTCCATCACCTGCAGCTGGACTGGGGCCCTGCATCTGCTGACCAGGTCAATGCTGATGCTGGTTCAGGGAAAGAGCGTCTCGGAGGGAGGCGACTTCCCTCTCAGTCTTCCCTCAGTCCTCTATAACTGTTCAAGCTGTTCAAGCTGCCAGGGCATTTCACGCCCTTCCAGTGTGTATTAAATCCTATTTTACTGAGAAAGTAGGACACATCACTCTGCATGAGTTGATTCAGAATCACTCGTACCTACATCAATACAGAGCATCTACCTGCAATTTATAACAGATTGTCCTGGATTTAAAGCCAGACTTCACTGGAAATTTTTCTCTTCCACAGAGCTGTCTTTAGCAGCTTCAAACACAGTACCTTCTCCATTCAGCCCCTTCTCACTGCTGTAACTGTGTAGTCCTGTAGTATAGTATTGCTATAACCAGTAACAGGCCATAAACTTCACACTGAGCTTGCCAGGCCTCAGGACATAGGCTTGTCAGGCCTCCTTGGCTTAAATTTTCACAACCTGCCCATAGCTTTATTTCATTTGGTTTAGTTGTGACAGCAAGTTCTTTAGTTGTCCAGGTGTTGGTGGTTAATTTGCTTTACTATTGATTTGCTTTGTATAGTGCAACACACTTTTATAAGAAGAGATCTCAGCAAGCTGCAGTTATTCCCTGCAGTGTGAGCTATTTCGGACTCTAGCACAGAGGTGTGGGTGCAGCAACATGATGTGGAGCTGCAGAGAAATGATGAAAGAGAAAGGTGTAAATGTGTGTTAGCAAACATAAAAAATTATCCTGGGCAGATCCTGCAGTGAGGAAGAAGAAACCAGCAACATCAAGACCATATTCCTTCCAGTGAAGAACTGCACAGTCTGATGATTTATGGCATTATCCTCTCCTGCAGTCCAATGCTACTAGCCAGTAGACAAGACCTCATTGTGTCTTCTTCCTCAGTCATGCTTGTTCAACAGTGGGTGGACAGAACCAGCAACAACACAGTGGCCCTCATAATGAAATGGAGACACAGTCAGAATAATCCTGATGCCAAGAAAAAAACAGGGCAGCCAAAAACAGTTGCTTGTTCCTGATCTGGTCAGCAGCTCCTGCTCTGGTCCACAGCATGCTCCACAAAATAACACTGGCCTAATGATGGGTGATCCAGGAGGAGATGTGAGCAGAGTTGAGCATTGCTGAGATCAGCTCTGTTACCTGAACAGAAACTCGGCTTTCTATTAGAGAAACAGCACTAAAACCACTGCTACAGTTTCTGAAAAGAGCTGAAAAGACAGTGTTTCCACACGCTTCAGCAAAAAAAACTGAAGATGCAAAAAAATTGTGTTAATCATGAAATAATATCCATGTATCCTTTCTTTTTAAAGGATGTAAATTATTCAGTTAAATTTTGCATATGTAAGACAACCATATGTGACAAAGATCGAACCTGGTGGTACAAATACTGAAGATAAAAGCTTACATAAGGAACTTCCAAATAAATATGCATTTATTATGCAATGAAACCACTAACAGTGACTAAGTTTAAATTTCTGTCTAGCCTTGTTTTGCACCAAAATCAGTTCTCAGTTTGACAATGTTACCTACAGCACACTACAGTCAGAGAGAGAGATGCGCTCCCTGAATGAGGGGAAATCCTGTGGCATGAGAGAGATCATACTGCTTAGCTAAAATATGGACATTATGAAAAAACATAAAAGTCAGCAAAGGATTTATACAGACTTATATTTCTCTAAATATTTGCAGTGGGAAGGAGAAAAAAGGCTTAAATGACTTTTGATGGTAAATCACCTGGTTATATGAAGAATTCTTTATAAGACGAAATAGGACTTAGATAAGAAACAAGCTTTCATACAATCATCGTCTGCAGAAAAAAATATAGATTTTGATTTTAGACAAATTTCAGATTCGCCTTTTGTTTTATCCCACAAGTATTTTTCAAAAATGTGGATAAATTGTCTATGTATTTTTTAAAAGCAAATATATTGTGAAATTACGGATCATCTATTTTAATTGATTTCTTCATGAAGAGAAAACAGGTAAAAAAATAAGCAACAAAAAAGGAAAGAGAAATAAAAGAAACAGGAATGGAGAAGTAGGGAAAGGAAAAGGAAAATCCAGAAAGGATGGACAGGAATTAAAAAAAAAAGGGGGGGCAAAGAGGAAAGGAAAGAAAAAAGGAAAAATACAAAAGAAGAGGGCCATGGGCATGCATCAAGAAAGCAAGGAAGCTGAGTACTAAGCAGAGAAATCCTACTTTACAGTCTGCAGAGATGAAGGACGACTCAGTAATGTAGTTTTTAATTTTAGTGCAAAGCAAAGCACTGTTTAGCTCTTTTAGAGGTGGGTGCCTCTAATTTTTTCAGGATCCTTAGGACTGAGCAATTCTCACTGATGATAAATGAGAAGGAAGAGCAGAAACAAAGAGCCACCACTTCCCCTACGTGTAATATTCAAGATTTTAGAACATCAAGTGGCTTACTGAGAAAGGATTTGAACAAGATGTGCAAGGAAATGCAATCCAAAAATAAGGGAACCAAATTAAGTGCCAAAATCCTGAAGTTAAGCGGTTTGAGATAGAGCACCTGGGTTGTGCAGTCTGTGATACGGAGACAACCAAAGACATTGCCGAAGATCCCAGGATTAGAAAACAGCTCTTAAAAAAAAAAAACTGTCAGCTCAAAATCGCTTCTCAGAAAACCTGAAAAAAAAACCCCAAATCATCCTGAGTCAGAAGGCATTTGTAGTTGATGTTTTCATTCCAGTCAAACAATCCTTTCCATATTTCAAAGTGCGTCTTTCCATTTTTCTCACTATTCGTTAACCAGCTCCCAATACTGCTAAGGCAGCTGCCCTGTTGCAGGCGATAGCTCGACTGATGAATATGCACACGTGTTTTGGAATGCCTAATGCTAAAGATGTCAGAGACTCATCTTCCAGGTTCAAATGGCAGCTCTGTTTCTTTCCCATGTTCATGCTTCATTGAGACACCTGAAGAGGAGGCTGACCTCTAAGCTGACGGAGTGCAGAGGACGTGTGAAAGTTGGGATTGTGGGGCACTGTGTGGGCCCTGGTTTTGCACCGGGAACAGGCCCTCCTCCTGGACAACTCCAAAGCTGCTCTAGCTGTGCCAGGACCTGCAGGGCACGTTGCAGCCGTGCAGGCAGGCTGCCCCTGCCCCCAGCGCCCCTGTGCCCTGCTCCCCAGCACATCACAGAGCGGCCAGCGCATCACAATGTGTGTCAGTGGCACAGAGGTGGCCTCTGCCTGCAGCGCCCGCCCGTGCCCCAGTGCGTTGCTGTGCCGGCGTGAGAGAGCAGGGAGACGTGGGCTCCCAGCTGAGTGGCACTATTACGCACGGGGGACAGCGGTCCCAGTGTTTTTCAGGCCTGCTCAGCTCCTGGTGCTGCTCGGCGTGCTCATCTGGCCCTTTGCAGCACTATGGGGCAAATCATCTGCTGCGGCGCGCGGGGCTCTCCCGACCCTGCTCCCAGCTCGCAGGCCTCGTGTGGGGCCTCTGGCTCCATGGTGCATGGCACCAAGATAGGGATTGTGGACAGGGAATCCTCCTTTAGGGCAGAGGTGAGCGGCTGCTCCCACTGCCCTGTCCCTTGTGGGCGCTGCCAGGAGATATCTGTGTTTCCCAGGGGAGGGGACAGGGGCAGAAGGGCTGGAGACAGCGGCTGCTGCCCAGTGGGGCAGCCTGGGAGAAGCTGCCCCAGCCAGAGGCAGAGCCAGTGGCTGCCCTGGGCCACGTTTGGGCACCTTGTGCGGGGCTGCTCCTTCTCAGCACCCTCCAGCCCCGCAAAGCGCCCGGGGGCTGTGGCCGGCAGGGCTGGCTCTGCGGGGCTCCTGCAGCCTTCGCTGCTGCGGGCGGCCCTGTGAACGGAGCCCGTTTCTTGTAGGCTGGTTCTGCACAAGGAGCTGCCGTGGTCCCCGCGGCTCCTGAGGACGGACTCTGCCGTGCGCCCGGTGAGTGGGCTGGGAAGAGCAGCGGAGCAGCTGCCCTCTCCCTTAGCGCTCCCCACGGAGCCCCGTGCAGAGCCCCGCGCTGCTCTGCTCTGCTCTGCTCTGCAGGCGGCAGCTCTCGGCGCTGCTCGCACACAGCTCTGCCCCTGCTTTGGAAGTCACTCCTGCTTTTCTCTCTCCAGCAGCTCGTGGGCCTTCCCGAAGGAGGAGGAGGCTGTTCCAGTGGCCGTTTTCCCACAGACGCAGCTCTGCCAGCGGGAACGGCCCGGAGCAGCCAGAGCCTGTTCTCCAGAGCGCGCTCTTTGGGCAGCCTCTGGAACGGCTCTGTGGGGAAGAGGGGAGCCTTCCCCAGACAGTTCAGGTAAGTCCAACAGGCCACTGGGGACCTGGCCTCCACGCGCGCTTCTCTGCGGCCAGGCCCAAGCTCAGCTCCCACTACTAGCGGCCTTTCTGCATCCCAGGATCCCATCCCTTTGTGAATCCCTGATGGCTTCTCCTGGCAGGATCTCCTGGCCATCCTGAACAGAGAGGGACCTGCCACAGAGGGCGTCTTCCGCATCGCGGCGAGCGAGAAGGACCGGCGGGAGCTAAGGGAGGCCCTCAACACAGGAGTCCACGTGGAGTTGGAGAGCAAGCCAGTGAACCTCCTGGCTGCTCTCTTAAAGGTGACCTCTCCTGCCCTGCAGCTCATTCCTCCTCCTCCTCCTCGTCCCCGCTGCCTCCTCTGGGAGGAAGAGGGCGATTTGCGGCTGCAATGGAGGCTCATGGGAACGAGGGCTGTGCCTGCACTCAGCCAAGCCTGCGCCAACGGGGCAGGGACTGGAGCAGCTTGTGCAGTGCTCATGCTCACCCTGGAGAGCAGGGAGCTCAAAGCAAGCTGCCTCCTAGGAGCCCAAGTGCCATGGATACTCCCTCTAGGCTCAGGGCTCAGGTCCAAAGCTTCATCTCCATATCTTGGCCTTGCAGGATTTCCTACGGAATATCCCCTCCATGCTCCTGTCCGTGGCCCTCTATGATAGATGGATGCTCGCTCTGGAGACGGCAAGCAAGGAGCAGCAGATTGCAGAGCTCAAAGAGTAAGTGCTGTCGGCAGTGACAGCGTTCTGAAGTGTCTGGGAGAGCTCAGGGTCCCCTCTGGCAATGGGCAGGCTCTTGCAAAGACCCATCATCGTTGCTGTCAGCAAGCTAGTGCTGGGAGAACACAACACAGCCCCAGGCGTTCTTGGGCCTTCCCAAAGCCTGCCAGCACGTCTCCTGAAAAGCTCTCCTTTCCTCACGCTGGCCATGTCCTGAAAAGCAGGCACTGTGCTGAGATGCCTGCCTTTTAGTGAAGATCTTGCTCTTGCAGAGCTTGCACTTCAGCAGCTGCTCAGTTGCTCCATGGGACACAAAAAGCAGGGCCCTGGCTCTCTGTGGAGGATGCACCGTCATTTGGGGCAGCTTCCTTGAGACTTCTTGCTCACAATAAGAAGCAGCAGCCACGGCTTCCTGAAATGAGGGTGCCTTGTGTTTGTGTTCACACAGGGTGGCTCAGGACCTGCCCCAGGCAAACCGCCTCTTGCTGCGCACCTTGCTTGCCACGCTCCACACCATCAGCCAGGGAGCATCAACTAACAAGATGACCTCCAGAAACCTGGCCATCTGCATCGGGCCCAGCATGCTGGGCCCAGGCCTGGACAGCACGCTGCCCCTGCAGCTGCAGGTTGAGATGAACAACAAGGTGTGTGGAAGTTGCCAGGGAGCTTCTCGCGTTGGGCCGCTCTGAGCCAGCTCCACACAAGCCACAGGCCCTGCAAAAGCAGCAGCAGCCCCTGGGAGCACGGGGGTGCCCCTGCGCTTGGCAACCTGCAACCTGACAGGCAGAGCTCTGACTGCAGCCGCAGAGCTACAGCTCTGGGAACAGGAACAGCAGTGGGGAGCAGCAAACATCGCTGATGCCTTTGCAGCCCTTTGCCTGACGCCCATGGTTTGTGTGTGCAGGTGGCCGTGCTGGTGGAGGTCCTCATCGACAACCACGCAGTGATATTCGGGGAGGACGTGGCCTTCCCTGGCAGCTCCTCTGCTGAGGAGCCCTGCGAGGACAGAGGCAGCTCCGCAGGTTTGTGTGCAGAGGGTTCAATGGCTCCTGCCGGGGCTTTAGTCTGGCAGCACTTGCCACAAGTTGAGAAGGACCACGCTCACGCCACACAGGGCCCCCCTGATGTTAAACCCTGGTGGAGCTCAGCTTTTTGCAGCATTGCTCACTGTGGGCTAGAACTGCACTCTGTCCATGCAGGATGTTGGCCTCGGGGGGCTCTTGTGTCTCCTGAACTGCTCCTCACCTCCCGAGGGGCTAAGGCTGCAGCTTGCCATCTGCCAGGACTGTCCGGTCCCAGCGGCAAAGCCCCCTTTTGCCTGCAGAGAGCCACTCAGAAGTAGCTAACGGGCTCTTTCTGCCCACAGGATCCCCCGGGGCTGCTCAGGAAGACGCTGTGGGCAGCAGCAGCCCCGAGCCTGAAGCTGCACATGGACCCGCAGCCTGCGAGAGGCGGCACCAGCCCCGCGCCAGAAGCCCCAGCGGCAGCAGGGCCGTTGCAGCCTGCGCCTCTGCCCCTCCGCTGCTGCTGCCTGCGAGGGAAATGCAGCGCAGCACCATGGAGAGGAGCTTCTCAGCGCCAGCCCTGTCCACCCGGGAGTGCCTGCAAGGCAGCACAAGGCACCAGGAGCGCAGCAGCAGTGCTCACAACGTTGCTGTTGGGCAGCACGGGCCGTGCTTGGGGAAGGCCCTGGAGAAACAGCCTGCCCCGCTGCCTGCGCAGCTCCCCCGGGGCTCTCCACCCCTAGCAGCCTCCACGCGCTCCCTGGACAGTGCCTTCCCAGGTTACCAGCGCCCCTCCAAGACATTCCTGCGGCCAGCCCCCGTGCCCTCTGGCGCCTGCTGGGCCACCAGAACAATGTGAGCAGCCAGCGGCCATGCTCTTGTGTGCCACAGCTGGGCCAGGAGCCACCAGAGCCCAGGAGGCCGTGGCCATGCACTGAGGAAGCTGTGAGCATCGCGACGGGCAAACAGCTTACGCAACTGGGCAGGCTGAGGTGAAAGGAGGAGGAGGAGGAGCTTCAGGGGTGCTTGCAGGAGCCAGGAGGAAATAAAAACTGCAACTGTCACCAAAAAACGTATCCATTGTGGTTTGGTATTGGACACAACTCAACATAGAAACATTTTGAACTCACTGGAGTCCAAGCGGAAAGAAAAAAGCAGGAATGAAGAGCAAAGGAGAGGAAAGCTGTGGGTAGCAGGTGCTTGTAGAGAGCTAAAGCCCCAGGGCAAAGAGCAGAGCTCTGCTTTAACACAGGCAGGTGACCCTGTGCTGAGGAGCCAGCACGGCCTCCACGGAAGCAACATGGGCTGCACACCCTGCAATATCCCACTTTGTGTGCAGCCACCCCTCCGGCTGAGCCAACACCGTTTCCTCTCCGGTCCCGTGGGAACAGCAGGCGCAGGCTGTGCACAAAGGCAGCACCCAGCCTGTCTGGCACATGCACTTCCATTCTCTCCTCACGTGCAACCACGCAGCTAGAGGTCTTGGACTGGGGCTTTCTGTCTGCGTAAGGTGACATCCTAACTGCAGTCACCGCTACATTATCTGTACATGTCCTCCGTGAGAGTCACTCACATTGCCTGGAAAGAAAAGGAAAGCTCCTAGGAGGCAAGAATAGCTCAAAGCTCCAAGGAGAGTAAGCGCTGTGTTTTGCTGGTGGAATTATCTCAGCGTGGACCTCACTGGAGACCAAAAGGAAAGAAAAAAGCAGGAATGGAGAATAAAGGAGAGGTAAGAGGACAGAAAAGAAAGAGGAAAAGGAACGGTGAGAAAGAAGAAAGAGGAGAGAGAAGGCAGAAGAAATGAGAAGGAAGGAAGAGACAAGGATGAGGGAAAATTGCATTGTAAGGAAAACTTGAAAGCAAAGAAGCTGAAAGAAGACCAAAGAATCCCGAAGAAAACCAAGGGAAGAAAGACACAAAAGAGGGAAAAAGGAAATAGAATAGTAAGGAAAATGCAATAGAAGTGTAAATAAAGAAAAGAGGAAAGAAGAAAAAAAAAAGACTGGAAAGAAAGAGGAATTGTGGACACAGAAGAAGAAAGTAAAAAAATGCAGGCATAAAGGAAAAAAGAAAGAAAAAGGAAACAAAGGTAAAGGAAACCAACCCAAAAGGCAAGCAAACTCACAAGCAAGCAAGCAAAAGGAAAGCCTTCAGGAAATAGGATAGCAAGAAAAGAGAAATGATAATGGAAATCAAAATATATGAAAAAAAGAAAGAAGGAAAGGAAAATCAGCAAGAGAAAAGGAAAGTGAAAAGGAGAAACTAAAAGATGGGGAAAAAAAAAAGACAGGAACAAAAGACAAAACAAGAAAAAGAAAAAGAAATAGCTGTGGATGAAAAGCAGTGGGAAAAGAAAAATAAGACAAGAAAGAAAAGCAAGCAATAGGAAAGGGGAGAAAATGTGGAAGAAAGAAGCAAGGAAGAAAGAAAAAATTCAGGAAAGAAGCAGGGGATGCAGAAATGGAAAAGGAAGGAAAGGAAAAGTCAGAAAGGATGGCAAGGAATTAAAAAAAAAAAAAAGGAAGGAAAGAAAGATGCAGAGAGTAAAGGAAAGAGAAGAGAGGAAAAAGGAAAATGATGGCAGCCACGGGCGTGCATAAAGGAAGATGAGCATGCGGTGAGGGGGCAAATTCACATGCCAAAAAAAAAAAAACCACTAAAAAACACTACAAACAACAAAAACAACAACAAATGACTGCGTGTTTTTTTTTTCCTTTTATTCTCACTCCAGGTTTTTTCATCCCAATAGGCCAGATTTCAGTGTTCACGATGTTGCCCTCACTACCTTTCCTTAGGAAAATCCCACCTCATTCTTATGCTTCCAGGTTAGACCTCAGTTGAAGCACTAAGCAGAGAAATCCTACTTCACTGTCTGCAGAGACGAAGGAGCACCCAGTAATGTGGGTTTATTTCAGTGCAAAACAAAGCACTGTGTAACTCTTTCTAGAGGTGGGTGCTTCTTTCTTTTTCAGGATTCTTACCGCTTGAGCAATTCTCACTGAGGATAAACAAGAAGGAAGAGCAGAAACTAAGAGCCATCATTTTCTCTCCCTGTAATATTCAAGTTTTTAGAGCACCAGGTTTCTTCCTCCAAAAGGATTTGGACAAGATGTGCAAGGAAACGTCATCTGAAAACCAGGTCACCTGGTTAAGTGCCCAAATCCTGCAGTTGGGTGGGTACTTTGAGACAGAGCACCTGGGTTGTGCAGTCTCTAACAGGATGACAACCAATGAACTTACCAAAGAGCCCAGGATCTGAAAAAGGGTCCAGGTCATTGTCAGCCTAAAATCTCTTCTCGCAAAGCTGAAGTCACAATCATCCTGAGTCAGAAGGCATTTGTAGTTGATGTTTTCATTCCAGTCAAACAATCCTTTCCATATTTCAAAGTGCGTCTTTCCATTTTTCTCACTACCCATTAACCAGCTCCCAATACTGCTAAGGCAGCTGCCCTGTTGCAGGCGATAGCTCCACTGATGAATATGTACCCGTGTTTTGGAATGCCTAATGCTAAAGATGTCAGAGACTCATCTTCCAGGTTCAAATGGTGGTTCTTTTACTGGACATCTGTGTTTTTAAAAAATGACAGAGATAGTAGTAATTCAAGAATTTTTTTTTTTTTTTTTTTGGAATATGTGTATCAAAGGTGAGAGATCTAAACCAAACCCAATGCAAGTAGAGCTTTTTTCATCTGAGTTTGGTGATCTTCGGGCAAAGTTTCAGCCTACTCACTGTAAATCGTAACATTTTGTGAAGACCGCCTTGACACCACAAGATGTCTAGCAGTGCCAGAGCTGACTGCTCTATCGATGCCTCAGGGCAGCTTCTACAAACATTTCTGCCAGTAATCTGTGTTTTGTGTGTGACAGTCCTGTTGGCACTTGCATTTGCAAACGCACAGATGTACTTTGGGACTGCACAAAAAGACAGTGAATCTCTTAGCTACAGGGCCTGGGTATTCCTGGTGCAGCTGTACAAATAGGCTTGTGCAGGAGTCTTTGGCAGGCATCACAGAGAGATCTGCAAACTAACCAAATGCACAGTTGCACAATCTTGCATGGCATTTTATGCAAAAAAATTAATAACCTTGCCTCATTTTTTTACTTGCGACCAACTTGCTAACTGCCATACACAGTCCTTAAAAATAGCATGAATTATGGCCTGCTGAAAGGTAACCCTGGTGGCTGAAGTTACTCATCTTGCTTTAGGGAATCAGAAACACCACCTTTCCTCCAACATACACACACACACATCGTGCAGCCTCCCTCATCTCTACTGAGCGGAGGAACTGCCTTTGAAGTAGCAGGTTGAGTTACCTGGAAAGAGTATGAGGCTCCTCAAAATCTGTGCTGCACATCTAGTGGACCAGAGGGATTATCAACACTGACTGAATTTGGCAGGACTTATGCAGCTCTGGACTTAGGCACATCAGCAGCTCTGAGGCTTGTGTGCACCATGCTGGGCTGTTCAGTTCCATGCTCCATGTTGTGTTACCCTTTCTAAAGTGAAGCTTGCTTCCTTGAAAAGGAGATAGATAGAATTCTATATATAGATATTTTCTTTCCACTACTCCTATCAGAATCCTGCTTTTGAATCACAGTGCTCTAATGGTTAGATTACTTTTAATTTTCATCTTAAAGTTATTAATGGTAAGTCTATACCCATTAATTCCTTTGCCAGCAATGTCATAAAGCTCTCAAAATAGCCTGATTAAGTATATTGTCACTGAGTAAATTGTTTTTCTACAAATTGATGTTTATTAGTTCTGAAATCTCCATAATTACTATCAATTAAAAATAAATATTTTTTGTCTACTCTGTACATATATAATACCCCCACCGACTCTAATATTTCCATCTTCGGGTTTCATGACCTTGTACTGGTTTCTGCATCCATTGTTGAAGCTAGACTAGTAGAAAACATCTGCTACAGTTCTCTTAAAGTCTTTATTGTGCCAAGGAATGCAAAATATTCTTGACTTCAGTTCAGCTAGGTAATTGAACAAATATCTCAGTTTAATATGTGAATAGCCTTATTGAACTCAATTCATCAAGTTTGAACAGTACTTAAAAGCTTGGCTGAATTTGGCCTTACAGAACGTTTCTTTCTTACATGCAGGTCAAACAATATACTTCTCTCTTAGTACAAGGATGGCCTTTCCAGTGATGAGTCTGCTTTTGGTCTTCTTATAAGAGGTGAATGTTACCACTTGATTTGGAAGTAGATCTCAGTACTTGAACTTGAACACCTGCTCATTCAGGTAAGTGATGAGCAGGAATATTATGGCATGGGATATTTCTTATCAGGGTTAAAAGGTGGTTAGGGTTCCCATCCTGTCCTGTCCCATTTCCTCACCCTCCCCCCCGCCCCACCACACACACACAAAAAGAAAATTACACATATTGTTTGTGCTCTTTGGTTCCCTATTCATGAAGAAAGTCAAAGTGGTGCCAATAACAAGGATCATATGAGCAAAGAGCCACTTAAAACTAATCCACAGGGGATGTTGTTGCAATTTGAAGTGGGGGCCGATTTGGTAAGAAATGAATCCCCTTGCGTTCCAGCTGATCCAGAAAGATGAGAGGGACTGGGGACAGCTGGACTCATCTCTTAACAGGGATACCAAATACTGTGGTAACCATAGGCCTGACTCCGGCAGTACCAGATTGACGAACAGTCTGTCAACTGTAGGTCCAATCGCCTTCAAAACAAGTAGTTGAGTTCACAAATAGCATAATTTATTCAAATGCAACATTTAGAAAGCAGGTTTTGGATGTCAGTACAGGAAGTTTTCTACTATAGTGTGGGGTTCTTAGCAAGTGCCTAGTGTACAAATGTGTAATCATCACCCACCCCAGAACATGGGAGAGGGCTCTGAACCTCGAGAAGTCTCCTCAGGCAGCATCCTGACCCAAGGGTAGTAAAGAGGTTCAGGCCATCAACTAATCCAACCATTCTAGAAGTGGTAACTGTCTCACACCTCATCAGCCTTCTGTAATGCCGCAGCTTCTGCTAGGCCCTAGTTTTTCTCTGATTTTCCCTTTCTCGAGCAATTTTCCCACAGATGGAGATCAAAAGTCCAATGTGGAGCACCTTACAAGCTTCTTATCTAAAAAGCTCAAACCAGAGCTACTCTCTTCTTAATATCATTGAGTAAGTGCTGGCAGCTTCCTTCAGTATGGACTACGTTAAGCAACTGTAACAAAAAGCAGTGTTTTTTTTTTTTGCCTACACTGGCCCTGCTCTGATGCATGTCCTAGAAATTAAGTGTTGGCCACTGTTGCAAATAACGGCAGTGTGCTGTGTGAAGCTTTTGTCTGATCTGGTACAGCCATTCATGTTGTCTTTAGTACAAATACTTTAATACAAAATACTTTAGCACAAATGATGGAAGCAACTTTCCATGCTTTCTCTCCTGTGCAGTCAGGGCAGCCCGACTCATCCCTTAACACTGCCCTGTGTGCCTTCTGCATACTTTCCTGCAGCCTTGGGCCTGTGAAAGCTGCCATGTGTTTGTACTGAACACTGTGACTAAGCACTGCTCCAGAAAAAGAAAGATTCATTTTCAGTCAATTACACATGATAAAAGTAACTGTAGCTCTTGCCGCCAGGCGGGAGAAGAGCCTAGTGCAAGTCCACCCATGCCCTGAGAGGAATCACACCTGTGAGCGCCGGCACCTACCAACCACACTCAAGTAAAGGAGAGATTTCTCCCAAGATCAATTCTGTCACCTCCATAAACTCCAGTCATAAGGAACAGATTGGTAAAACTTGATGGATGACCCATGTATCAGCTCATTTCTCCTCTGCAGTACTCTTTTCTGCAGCTCTCACATGTTCATTTGAGTTCAGTCTCACTTCACTTTTGAGAGTAATCCCTCTTCCTAGAGGGTCCCAAACTGAGATAAATCTTAAATCTCCACATGTGTAATCTAGGTGACTCTGAACTATGCACATGTCCTCACTTTAACTTCTGAACATTCCTTCTTCTAGAAGGAATGGATAATGCTGAAGTCAAAAGGAAGTGCTTTAGCATTATCTATCTCTTTAGCTTTCTGAAGCAGATGCACATGTTAATCCACAAAAAAATTGTACCCATCTTCAATTCTTAAAATATCATAGAATCATAGAATGCCTAAGGTTGGAAGGGACCTCTAGAGATCATTTCGTTCAACCTCCCTGCACACGCAGGGTCACCTAGAGCACGTGGCACAGGACTGCATCCCAGCAGGTTTTGAAGGTCTCCAGAGAAGGAGACTCCACAACCTCTCTGGGCAGCCTGTTCCAGTGCTCTGTCACCCTCACTGTTAACAAATTTTTCCTTAAGTTCCTGTGGAACTTTTGGTGCTTCAGTTTGTGGCCATTACCTCTAGTTCTGTCAGTGGCCACCACTGAAAAGAGGCCAGCATCATCCTCCTCACTGCCTCCCTTGAGGTACTTATAGACACTGATCAGGTCCCCTCTCAGCCTTCTCTTCTTCAGGCTGAACAGGCCCAGCTCCCTCAGCCTCTCCTCATAGGGCAGATGTTCCAGGCCCCTGATCATCCTTGTGGCCCTGCGCTGGACTCTCTCCAGCAGCTCCACATCCCTCTTGTACTGTGGAGCCCAGAACTGGACACAATACTCCAGATGCGGCCTCACCAGGGCTGAGTAGAGGGGCAGGATCACCTCCCTCGACCTGCTGGAGATGCTCTTCTTAATGCACCCCAGGATCCCATTGGCCTTCTTGGCCACGAGGGCACACTGCTGCCTCATGGTCAACTTGTCATCCACCATGACACCCAGGTCCCTCTCTGCAGAGCTGCTCTCCAGAAGGTCAGTCCCCAGCCTGTACTGGTGTCTGGGGTTATTCCTCCCCAGGTGCAGGACCTTGCACTTGGCCTTGTTGAATTGCATGAGGTTTCTCTCCTCCCAGTTGTCCAGTCTGTCCAGGTTCCTCTGGATGGCAGTGCAGCCCTCTGGGGTATCAGCTACTCCTCCCAGTTTCGTGTCATCAGCAAACTTGCTGAGGGAGCACTCTGTGCCTTCATCCAGGTCATTGATGAATAAACTGAACAGGACTGGACCAAGGACTGACCCCTGGGGGACCCCGCTAGCTACAGGCCTCCAACTCAGGAAACAACCATATTGTTTATTTCCAGTTCCTCAGTTGTCCCTTTGATCCAAGAGAGGTTTGCTGCCCATTACAAAACAAATTGAAACATTAATGTATGAAGAACCATAACAAAAAACTGAATCTGCAGCCCAGCCATACTCTTATTCCTCTTCTTAGACTTTTACTCATTCTAACTTCAGAAGAGGTTGTGACATTTCCTAGCATCTTTGTCATGTAATATGGAACATAACCAAGCCCTGTACGTTTAGATTATAATTACAACACACTTAAAGTCAGCAAAAACTTTACAAACTCAAAATATCTTTCCAGCAGAATTTTATTATTTTGGGAAATAATATTGTAGGGCATTTAAAATTTCACAACTATGGATCTGGAGTATTGATTAAAATGTGACTGTTTTAAGTGTGTGATTATTTATTTGGCATCTATGGATCACAGCTAACTGGCATCAGTTCTGCTCCTAGCCAAGGAGCAGGACTCTTTGACGAAGGAGATTCTTCACAAACCAGAACGTTAATTCAGATGTTTGCGTCACTCCTCTAATTCTTTTAATACTTAAGGTCTTTAACACTTAAGGTTATTATTATAACCATTCACTTTAATGATACAGCTCATATTCTATGAAGTAGGCTCTTGTTCAAATGTCTAACTAAATCAAATGCCCTCAAAGCAGCTGGCTCTGCATTTCCCATACTTTATCAATGATATGATAAAATCATTTGGAAAAAAAAATACTAATATTATTTTGCACTTCTAAACTCCTTGTGTATAAATATCTGAATGCACTACAGAAATATTTGTATGTTACAGTGCAAATGATCCATTACTACCCATCCTTACTCATCATTATTGGAGAAACCTAACACATTAACACATAAAGGATTATTTTCAGATGTGATTTCTAACTTTATGTAGAATTGAAGTTTGATTTTGAAGGCTGCTGAATGACCCTACCTATACTGTATTTTTTTAACTCTTCTGAGAAATCGGGGTAAGAAGTATGATAATTTTTACCTAGATATCCTTAAGATCACCAGAGAATGTGGTGTAGTGATAATGTAAACCAGATCTTCCAAATTTATTCTTCTAATCAGCTGTTATGAACTTTGAAAGGCATTCATTTTTCAATGTTGCCTTTTTTTCAGAATGTGTTTTCTTGCCTTTTAGGGCTTTTCCTCTAATATGTCTGATGTGGAATCATAAAAAATATTGATTTGTTTTTATTTATTTACTTTTTTCCCTTATTTTAACATAGATTTTCAAATCTTTTCTCACAAATTGCAGATCTCAGTGTATGCACAAGGCCAAATTATTTCCTTTGTAACTGTCCTTTCAGCAAAGAAAAGATAACTGATACTCGCACAGAATCACTCATGCTCCAGCACCACCTTTAAAAAGTATGACAGCTATATCGATAACTTTATGTTCTGATCATTATTACCAATCACTGCTCAATCAACCATAGAAAATAAGGATCTTGAAGCAGCCACAAGCAAAAGATGAATAAAAGCTTCTCCCAAAGTATTATTTAGAGACATTGTGTCTATTTTCATTGAGGTTCCTAGAAGATGATCGCTAGCAGACAAAGGCTATTGGTTGCAGGGACAGTGTTTTCTAGGCCATGATGCGTTTCACGAATTTGCAACCAATGGTCAACACCCTAAGTTGAGACATTTGTTTTCAACAGGGACAGATTCCCTGCACTCTGACTGTGGAGCCATTAACAGGTAATGGCATAAAAATCTGCATTTTGTTGTTTTTAGGTAGCTCTTAACATGTGTGGATGAATTGTTAATTTTGCACCTGATATTTCTTCTTTGTGTGATACAGAACAAGGAGTTATTTTTTTCTGTAACTTCCTATTATCAGTGGTGAATATTGACAAATCTTTTACCTTAGCTAGTAAAAAAATATATCTGGATGGTACATAACCTTAGAGACAGAGTTTCCCATTTGTTCCTGCCTGTGACTGACCCAAGTCAGGAAGGCAAATGTCTCGTAAGTGGCCTGGTACAATGGAGCCAGCCTCCTATGCTGCTCCTGCTCTGCTCAAAAACATAGCATCAAGTTTTGTTTGGACTCATTTTTGGTGAGTCACATTTAGCAGAGTTTTCATCATGGCACTGGCTTTTGGCTGTGGGGGGAATACACCTATAAAAAGAAAAATCAATGAGATTTTTCCATTAACTTTGAATGAACTTTGTATGTTTTTATTACTACTATTATTTTGTGTGTTATGCTTTCACCCCTGGGTCTGGTAATGAACCTATTTTATTTTAGTTATTTGTATAAGCATGGAGCAACAGACTGATCTTGTCTTGAGATATTTAGACAGCTAACAACTAAAATAGACTGAGTACATGGACAGAATAAATGGTCTTGTTCAATAACATCCTTAGCACATACTATCAATTGCACTAACAGAAAATTAAGTTGCTGTACTCAAGTAGTGCCTAACTGATCCCAAACACACACAAAATCTGTGCTGGAGTCAAAAGTCGACCTTATATTTCCCATGCACTACTGTTGCCTCAGCAACAAAATCCTTCTGCCTTCATAAAAGGGATTTTCATCTCCTGTTTTGTTGTCAGGTGCTTTTCACCAGAACAGATTTAACTACAAATTTGAGCACTGCCACTGTCACACCTTTTTTTCCCTCCTTCATAAGGAACACTGCACAACCACAGAGCTCCACAGATGTCTGAAAAAACATTGTTATCTTCACATGCCAGGTGCTCAGGATGGTGGCAGTGAAGGTTCTGAAACAGTGTGTTGTTTTAACACCTCCTCTATTGTTAATCCTCCCATTTTGACATTTTGCTTCTTGGAAAATTCAGCTTGCACCAGGCGTTATTACTCCTGGAAGACCATGCTGTAAAAGGCTGTTCCCAGAATGCCGGCATCTTCAATATCTAACACTGAAGTGGGACTCTTCTGTAGGAATATCTTCAAAGATTTTGCTACTGCTGCTGGTGGAGATGAACACATTCAACATGTCAAAAATAATCTTACATTCCAAGAACTGCTAATTCCAGCATGTCTCAAGCTTTGGGATGGACAAAGTGTCACACATCCTGACTGGAGCTGCCACCGCATGGTCAACGGTGGAGCAGGCAGGACCTCCACAGGGATGAATTCAAGGCTGTAGCACAACAATTTGGTGGCAATATCAGAAACTCCATTCTAAACACAGCTTTAGCATTGTTTCTAAAAACTCACAGTATGCATGTTATTTATTAAATAATATTCAAAGACTTCTGCATAATTTTTCCTTGGGAAAACAAAAGGACTGCACATGACAGTTGACAGTCTTTTTGTTCAGTTGCACTTCCCAACTGAATAGATTTACTAAAACAGAAATTCTGTTCATATAACAAAATCTGACTTCAGTTCCAGTAGAAAAATGGAAGTCTTGTATTGTAAATGACAACTCTATGACAGACCTAATATAGTGCAAGGAGCTCAGCTCTCAAGTTACAGGGGGGTTCCTCAGTGATGGAGACGGAATTGGTGCTGAGATCCATGGTAGCAGAACCTGACCACTTCTTTTCCAGCCAGCAGAAGAAACACTCTGGACGGATCACTCTGCCAGTTGGAGTGCAAGAACACTTTCCTCTCATAAAATTAAAATGTCAGGTCTATACAAATATAGTCACTGCATTGTTTGGAATGCTGCTCAATATGAGCAGGCACATAATTACAGCCAGCTGCAGCAATAGTGATCACAGCCACATGCTGGAAAGCTTCTGCTCACCACTGTTACTGAGCAGTCGAGCACAGTGGAAGGGAGAAGAGCAAGAGTTGTTCAGGTCCTAGGTGCTGGAAATGTGGTTTCACGTGTGGAACAGCAATTTCATCAAGTGCCATGTCTGGCAATTATAACATATTCATGTCCATTCATTTCTCCTTTTGAGCCCCTATCAGTAAACTGATATCATTTTACCCCATATCTATACCTCTACCTGGTCTTAAAACATCTGCACACATAGTCCTCACATACTATATTTGTGTAACTACTAACAGACCAATGAAAGGAGTTTGTCTTCGCTGTTCTTCCAAGCTTGCTTGCTTTTTCTTTACTCTGCCATGCTAGTTGTCTTCTGTTGACTATTAAAGATAAGACAATTAAATATCAATTCTTTAATAAAGTTAATCCCAGTAAACAGTCACAAAAAGCTGTAATTTATTTATGGGAATAATGTGTTTCTGCATAGCAGAAAAGAAACATGAAGTATCTTGGAATCTAAGTCCCAGGCTCCCTGAAATAAAGACCCAGAACCCAATTTCGTGGTGGACAACTCCTAATCATTAAATGTTTTTTTCAAATAAATAAATAAAGGGAACAGGGAACATTTGCCAGTTGCAATGCTGTCCATCCTCAACTTTGGCACTTTCTCTGAAAACTTCAGCAGAGATAGGCACCTGCCTGACTTTGCAGAGGCTCTAGACGTAGATAGGGATTTATCTTGCTAGGCTCTTGTCCTTTTCAGTACCAATAAGCAGCTACATTTAGACATCTAGGGAACATTTAGGCTAAGCAGATGATGACGTTATGATTTTAAGTACCCACGGAGGAAAGGATTCCATTCCTAGGAACAGACAATGTTGCTGTTGAGACTGTGAGGGATTTCAGAGGCCCTAAATATAAGTGTAGGTAAGACTTAAGTAGACTAAAACCCACTCAAGTTAAGACTTAAAGGATCAAACCCCTATAATGATTATTTCCTTTATACTCACATCACTACTGTCTGGGTAGGAGCAATAGATGTCAAAGAACTTATTCTTAAAAAAGAGCTCCAGGAAAGCCTTTTCCATCAAGCTCCTTTATCTCTACAGCTGTCGTACACACTTTCATTTCAAGCTCTAGCTACCTAAGTATCTTTGCTTGATTCTTGAAATATCCTAATTTATGTTTTAGACATCACATTTACATTATTTCAACATTAGCCACATCGTTAGGGTCACAGTGTCATCAGAACCTGACTTGGCAAGTGTCATTAAATGACTGGCATGGACACAGTGTGAATTCAGAAATGTCTTATCATCTGAAAAATAAACTATATAAATACCATTCTATTCATATGTCCATTATATTTATTAATAAAGTTGTGCTTCCCCGGAGAGCAATTACTGTCTATTTATATAAACACTTTCTGTATGTCTTAATATAGGTAAAGTCCTTTTCTCTTGAAGCCTGTTGCCACCTGTTTAACTATTGGCATCTTCGTTGTGCTGTTAACTCATGGTGCTGGCAGAAAAAAACATACAAGGACTAATTCTCTCCTGACATGTGGGAGTTACTAATATCTAAATTTCATTCTTTGTACCTAGGACCATGACACTGGGGTACAGCAAAAGGAAGGAAGCATCATTAGTTGCATTTCTGTGTCATCTACAGATGTGAAACAAAGACCTGAGTGTGATTGACATATACTGAACAGAGAGAAGTTTAAAACACAACCAAAACACGTTCAGAATATGTTTATGCTTAAGACATTTCAAGACAGAGACAAAAGCAGTATTTGTGTGCTTGAAATATTGGCGGTGTAATGGCAATTTAATTACCGTGTAATCACTTTTAGTAGGAATTAGAAACTTGCTTGTTCCTAATTCACTGAAATAATTTCTGCTACTACTGGTCTAAACAAATATAAGAATGAAAAGAATCAAACTGTAAACCAATATTGATAGTTTGTTTTCATTTCTAGCCTGTTTTCAAGCACAAGTGGTGGCTCCATATAAAAAAATTCTATGGCCATAATGAGATGATCTGTGACATCACTGCATCAGATCTTTACTATGAAATATATATTCTTCACAGTATTTAGTAACAAATATTCAATTATCAGTTTGAAAAGATTTTTGCGGTTTGTCCTGTCAATATCGATTAAGTTGATATTGACTTCTGACTAGACGACTACTGAGATTTATTGACTTAAGAGTTAAATATGAACTGAGGAGAAACCAAGGTCAATATTCTCCTAGAGCAGTAATAAATCCTGATGTTCACTGCAGTAAAAGAGACTGACATAATCTCACATATACTAAAATGTGTTGGCTGGATCCCCAATCTTTCTGATAGTATTTTATGTCTGTGGGCAAATAATGGATCTTCATGACAGAGGGCAATTTTTGTCACAGAACAGAATAAACATGGAAAGGTCCACCAGCCAACCAGACCAGGTATCTGTTTTCTCTGAAAGCAAGTCAGCTGTTGTTCTGAAATATGGTAGGAGATGTTTCAATCTGTAATCAGTACAACATGGAGAAAATAAGTGCTTTCCTTTGCTGAATAGATTACTTTTAGAGATTAATACACTCAGACTAAGACTTTCATCCAAACTAAGATGAAGTCAGAAGGAAAATTAGTTTTCTCTCTCATACCAATGAGCTGGGTAATTCAACTCAGTTTCTCTTGGGGATCATCTGAAATACTGGAAATTTCCTATTACAGACAATTGAGAATAGTTGAAAATGGAATTAGATAAGGAGCTAGATTTCTGATGCAAAGATTTCCCACCTTTTTTTTCCTATAGAGAAAAACAAGTAACAGTTTCAAGGATCTCATAACTAATCAAAGTTTAGAATTTCAGATATGACCCATTATTACAGATAGTCAGAAATTTTTCAAGATGTCCAAAGTTAGATACTAGGATTTACATTTTGACCGTCTGAATGTATTTACATATGTACTCTCCTAGTGGTTCTAGGCTCAGTGGTATTTATACTGGTGCAAAGCTACATTCTAATCAATAAGAGATGCAATTTAGGACTTAAGTGAGTCACATAGACACTCAACAGATCAAAAGCTAAGGAAGGACTGAAATTATCATTATTTCTAGCGTCATGACCAAAATATTTATCTACCAAACTGCTTAAGGTAAATGTTGAGAATAATCTCTAATATTATAAGGGATCCAGTAAAGACTTCACTGTAGATTTAGTTTAACCCTTACCAAAGGTTATAATTGAAGTCAACATTCCATTTTGCCAAGTCAAAATGGAACTAAAGCAACTCTTTGCTTATGAGTATTATGAAAACAAAGTAATCAACATGATTTCACTGTAAGAAGTAAGCAAAGTTGTTAACATATCAATCTATGATTGACCAAGCATGGTAAATAGATACTTCCTCAGACAAACTGATCATACCATGCAGAGCAACAGGCTCAAACAAAGCAGTAAAATGATCCTATGCATAACTTGTGCTAAAGAAGCAAATGACCTGTGGCAGATCCTAACACAACCAACAGTGAGCAGAACCAAAGCTTTGTGTTTTGTAAGGACATAATTTGCAAGGATAAATAATTTAAGGATGTAAGGATAAATAGTGCCAGATGAAATAGGAGGATGAAAAATTATATTCCAAGCATTAAAAGAAACCTGCCAATAATTCCTTGACTTCTGAAAAGCTCCAGCAGCTACTTGTGAACTCTGCCAGCTGTCTGATACCAAAGGAACTTCTGTTCCAGCAGAGCCCTGATTAGGGATGGTCAGTGCTAGGGAGAGGTCTATAGGACCAGGATGTAGCTGGTAGGCATGTATGTTTGTGTAGGAGAGTGAGAAGAAGGACCTGGCAACACTGTACAGACCACCCTATTCCTCAACTACAACGGTGTGGCACAGATTAGGATCCTCAACTGTGATTGGAGTAACTGTTCCTGCAACACAGAATCACAGAATCATTATAGTTGAAAAAGACCTTCAAGGTCATCAAGTCCAGCTGTAAGCTCTTCAACACCATGCCTGTTAAACCACGTCCATAGGATCCGATCATACATCGAACAACATTCAAGGCTTTGACCCAGATAGAGCTTCTGAAGTTGAACGCAGCTCTACAAAGTTCAGAATTTAGACAATGCTTTGGATCTCTTGCTGGAGCTAGGATCTTTTTGTCTATTAGAGGTGTCCTGCTAAGTCGAGGTGTTCAACAGACTGTACAACATTAGGGACAATGAGAAGGAGATTGACTGGACTTCTGGGACCCTGCAGCTTCAGGAGCCCGAGCTTCCAACTGTAGTAGAGAGGCCATCATTCAACCTACCTATCAGGTCAAAAAGTAGAAACTCTTGTGATGGCAAAAGCTTGAAACTGGTGGGTTTGGGCACTGGGGAAGACTCTTGCTCCATTTGAAGACTTGCAGCTTTGACGTAGACTGAGTCCTTTTGAAGCTAGTGAGGAGCCAGAAACACTGTGCCGGCCAAGCCTCAGCTGCATAAGAGCACTGGGGGAAGTGGCCAGTGTTAGTAATGGCAAACTCTCCACTGCACTAAGTCCATGGACATAGTGGAGTGAGTCCAGCAAAGGCCACAAAGGTCACTAAGGGAGTGAGGCATTTCTCATATGAGGAGAAGCTGAGAGAATTAAGCCTTCTCTTCTCTGAGATAAGGCTTCTCTGATCTTATAATGTGTATAGATTGACAGAAGACATAAAGATGCAGCCGTGCTCTTCTGAGGTGCTCAGTGGCAGGCTGAGAGGTCATGGGCACAAACTGAAACACAGGAAATTCTATCTGAACATATTTTTTGCTTGGTTTTGGTTGGTTATTTTTCTATCTGTGAGGAAGTTCAAACACTGAAACGGGTTGCCCAGAGAGGCTCTGGAGTCTCCATCCTTGGAGAGAGTCAAAACCTGACTGGGCACAGTCCCGGTCAGCCTATTCTGGGTGACCTTGTTTCAGCAGGGACGTGGACTAGATGATTTTCTGACGTTCCTTCTATCGCCAATCATTTTTTGAGAAAACTTGGCTGAATCTAGAGTCAATATCAAAGATGGTGAGGTAATTTGCCATGTTTTCTGTACAATAATAGTCACAGGAAAATAAAAGACTTAAATATTCAATTTTTGCCTTTATTGACATATGCATTAAATGAAGTTGCATATATACCTCCTCTAGCAACTTTTGAGTCTTATACATGCACAATAATATACAATGCATTTTTCTAGTGCTTCACATATAGCTGGTATATGGCAGGATTTTGCAACTCTCTATTGTGTTCACTAATCCATTATTTCTCCATACCAGTTCTTTGGAATAAGGACTCTGAAATCCAGATTCAGAATAGTATTTGATTAGAGAGAACTATACAACTTGCAGATAAAAGTACATGATCAGATATTCGTTAAAGAAATTTTCAGATAACTATTTGGCTTGCTGTAGTTTCTCCTGTGTGTCTCTGAGATGTCAAGAATCAATCTTTAAATTTACCGTTTACCCTATCAGCTGACCGTGGGTGTGAGGATAGTTGTTCATATTTGCTTACTTCAGCTTCAGATGTTTAAATGCCACCTAGCAAGATCGTTATCTCATGAATCTTCTTTCTTGTCTGTCGCTTGCTTTGTTTTAACCCATGTGAGCTGTCTTACAAAAAAAATTTCCAATAGATTTTTTTTTGTCAGAGACACAGAAGTAAATGTTTTTATCTTTCAGCGGAGAGACCCTTAGATTACAGTTCTTGTGCTGCTAAAAGCTGTCAGGGAAAAAGGTCACAGATTTGTTTATACATCACTGTCTATCTAAAGTTCAGGCCATTTTAATGAGAAAATCATACTCAAGATCTATGAGAAAAAAAGTCAAACAGAAAATACGGACATACCAAGTATGCAGGTGACTGAGCCTCAAACAATAGTGTACTATAGGAAAAGGACAAAATCAATTTTGTAGTTAAATATTTCAGATAATTTATAAGATAAAGAGTTGACAAACGACTTATTCATAACTAATTTCTTGTTCTAAAGTCCACAATTTTAAGACTGTCACTGGGCAGGGAGCAGTGAATATTGTTTGGTTCACTTCCTGACTTAGGAACAAATGCCATAACCAAATTCCAATTTCCAGCTAGAAAGACTTCATTGAGACCTAACATATCTGAATATTTACAAGTAGAAAATAAGCTTGCAATAAAATGCACAAGGGAATGATTCTGACAGATCCTTACTAGAACGCCTTGTTTTCCATATAAAGTCCTAGAAAACTGTAGAAAGCTAAAAGGAAGGCTCTTGTTATTACAGACAAAACAGATTTAGGGAAAATATACTTGCTTTAAATTATTTACCTTTTTTTTCCCTTTTAACCGAATTCAGGAAAAATGCTAAATCAGCAAAGTCAAGACTCAAATCTTTTTATTTCTACAGCAAACCAAGGAAAACAGCCACAGAGAAGTTTCTACAGTAAAACCCCATAAATGTCTTTTTGCCTTGGCCTAAGGGAACCTTTCCAACAGACTTGCACGCTCAGTACTTGGCTAGTGTGATGAGGCTTTCCATAAGGAGGCTAAATTTACAGGTAGCTTTGTGAGATGGCCATCTTTCTACTAGATCAAATAATTGGTAAGAGATAGCAACACAAATTACTCCCTCTTGACCTGGTGAGATTGAAGCACGTGAGTAACCTCAATATGCACAGTGCCACTGAATCAAGACTAGAAGATCTGTGCTTACTTCTTTAATAGGGCTATCTATATGCTTAAAATCATTCACGTGTGTTTGTTTTGCCTCAGGTTTCAGTCTTGCCATGAGCATCCTTCAGGCTGATACCTCCTGTCAGCCTCTCAGAAGCTCCTGTGGTGGATTTGGCATCGGCTGTCCAGAGTGCAGCCAAATACCAGGGTCTAGTGCTACTCACTTCAGCTAACTTTTTTCAGAATATTCCTCTTCTTTTAATATTCAACATTGCTTGAACTGTAATATGCTTAACAAGCACACACTCCCCTCATCATAATGCTGCAAGTTCCAGCCAGAGAGTCATAGTACAGTTTTTTTGCATGTAAAGCCACTGAAATCCATGAAGCTAAGCAGAGGGGTGACATCTTGACTCTGAACCCTTTTTGTATCATTAGGTTATCTGGAGTTAGACTTTGTACAGCTACTGTTTAGACTTATGGTTAAAGTAAATCCTCAAATGCTATTTAAAATGCTTCCTCCATCTCCTCTTATAGGCTCAGCACTTCAGCCTGGTTCTTATGATAAATGAGAAATATGACATTTTATTCAAAAGTGGAAAAAAAGAAATTTGAGCCACTTTTCATCTTTGTGTAAGGATTAATAATTCAATACTAGCCTTTCTTAGATAGCTAAGGGAGATGTCACCTTCTCCTGAATGGGAGCAGCATGCCCTCACAGAGCCTTCCTTGTGATACAGGGAGTTTCCCCTCCCACTTCACCATATATCTTGGCTGTATTTAGCCTGGGAACAAACAATCTAGGAACAGGCTGTAGTTTTTAAATGTTAATTTTGCCTCATATGCCAGGAGTAAGATTTATTTTATAGCTTGAAATGTTAATATACATTCAGTCCTCTAGGACCACAGGCTTCTCCAGTTCTCACTGCTGTAAAACAAAAGCATCTTCACTGACTCGTTTACCTTTGTATCTAGTTTGCAATGAGCTCAGAAAAAAAAGACTGACTCTTATTTTCAGCCTGATGGAAAGTTGCCAGTGAATTCCCTTTTCAAAGAAGAAAGTCCTAATTTTGATTTTAGTACTTCTCCCAGTTAAAAGAGTATGCTTAAAAAAAATAAAACAAACAAAAAGAGAATTTTTGAAGCTATTGTTCAATAGCTGATTTATTTCTTATATATATATATAGGTATATATAGGTAGGGAGTAGCTGGATATCAAGGAAATGATTATTTCACTATTTCTCTGAGGAAAGTTGGTTTATGAAGCATGTTGGTCCATTGTTTGGCTAGGAAAGACTTCAGCAGAGATTGGATAACGTCAGAATATGACCATTAAAAGAAAATAATGCATAAAACCCTTCAGTATTTTTTTTCAGGAAACAATACTTAAATGCAAATTATAATTTTCTCTTTCCTGATGTGCCTAACATCCAACTGCACAAAGAATTTTCAAAAGTCTGAAAAAAGTAAGAAGTCAGGGACTTGGCACCTCTACTGTAGAGCTTTTTTTTTTTTTTAGTGAGACTAAATATTGTTCAGATATTGTAGCAACTGGCAACAATACAAAATACGCAAATAGACACGTAGTGTTCTTACAGTCAGGGTGCTTATTGGTTGTGCTCAGGTTCTACATGACCTTTTCTCAGTGCCAATGATATTGATTTTAATCCTATTAGATGTTTCTGTTGTGCTGCAGTGGTAATAGGTCACCGCTGAACTGTAAGAACTGTTGGTGTGGGAGAAAGGTTTCCTGTCTGTTTGGGTTATATTTGTTATAGATGGGGAGTGATCGTGTTCAAATCAGATTTAGGTTTCAGATGAAGGTTCAAAGTTTTGACTTAGGGGTCTGACAGAGACATAAGTTCGGTTTTGACAATGCCCAAATTCTGCTGCTTGCTTTGTAAGATCTCTGCTTTCCTAAGATGATAAAATTTTGCTCTCATTAAGTTATTCTTGAGTCTAACATAGACTTGGAAAAGCTGGATTTTACTTTTGACTTGTCCGAGGTGAGATTCCCTAGGAATAAGTAGAAATTTGAATATATGCATCTCACGATTCTGGAAATTAAAAGAGGTTTTTTTTTTTTTTCTTTTCTTGTGAGGGGGACTTTCTTTATATTCTAAATACTTTTGGTCCATCTCTAGCTTCTTCTTGGGCCCCATAATTGTCCTTTTGGTGCCTATTATCATTCAATGCATTTGCTTCCTTTTTTAATGATCTAAAATACGGGTTAGATTTCCATTCATATGTTAATGTACCAGTTTCTTTGAAGATCAGTTCTAATCTCTCATCCATTTCTGTCCTTATATGAGCTTTTTTTCTGAAAAAAGAAATGCCTGACTAGTCAAATACATATTAAAATACAATACTTATAAAAATGAACTATTGAACTGAACTATGCAACTTACAGACATTGTCATTGTGTCTTCCTTTTTCTTTGCAGCACCCTTTCTTGACCTCACACAGCTCAGCTAGCAGAGAGTCTCAGAAGTACTAGAATTCACTGTCTACAAAGCAGCAGTTTCTAAGAACACAAATGAATGAGCCAACTTGTTCAAAAAAAACAAGGCTGATTAGTCTCTCTGATTTCAGTCCTTTCTGAAAATTGGAATAACTGCATAACTTTTTTCAAACAACGATAACAACAACAACAAAAAATAGATGACTACTCCCAGGATCTAAAGACCAATGTTTTTTAGAACATTCACCCGTGGTAGGGTGAAGGTGTTACTCTAACAGCCCTTTTCCCTCTAACTTTGCTCAAGACTCAACTTCTCCTTTCACATACAACTGGTATGCAAGTATGACTGAGTCCCATAAATAGAGGACAGCCCAGGTCCCTGTTGAGCTCTCCTGCATGGCAGCAAGCTGCATGCCAGAATCTCCTATTGAGTAGGGACACTTCACAAGGTTACTCCTTGAGGCTGAAATATTCCTTACCTTCAACACATCCTTGGTAAGTGACTAATAGAATGCTGAAACTATGCAAACTTTACTGATTGTGCACATAATTCTTTAGACATAAATGGTGGGCCAAGTCTGGGACTAAGATTGGATATCCATCCACACTCAGACTCCTCTGAGAAGGAGTCTGGAGAGCAACTTGTGACTCAACAGAGAATTCCCTTGATGATTCCTGTCCTCTGTGCAGTAAAGCATGCCATCAAATCTTGTTAAATCACTGTTTTATTTACAACTGATCTCAATAAAACCTATTGCTGCTTCTCTCTTACGAGTGAAGTGCAGCATTCCCTGCAACAGGCAAGTATAAAGGTAGTCACTGATCATGATCATTGTCTTTTCTTAAGTAAACCATGCTTCTTGAGAACTCTGAAGGGGAGGATGACCTAAATATTTTGCAACATCTTTTGTTTCCATGCAAAGATGGTGTATAGTGATAATCTAAAGAAATATCACTGGAGAACTTATTAGGATCAAACCTCTGGAACAGCCACTAAACACAAGGTAATGTCACTTCTACCCTTATCGTTATGCCATAATGATGCTGTATTCCTGTATACAGCAGCTGTGCATGCTTTTATAGTCACACACTTTACAGAATGGTTGAGGTTGAAAGGGACCTTTGTAGATCACCTAGTCCAGCACTCCTCCTCTAGTAGGTTCACCTAAAGAACATTTTCAAGGATTACATCCAGGCAACTTCTGAATAGATATTCAAGAAGGAGACTCCACAACCTCTCTGGTCAACCTGAGCCAGTTTTCTCGTAGCCTCATAGTAAAGAAGATTTTTTCCTTGTGTTTAGACAAATCTGCTTGTGTTTCAGCTTGTGCCCGTTGCCTCTTGTGCTATTGCTGGGCACTACTGAAAAGCGTATGGCCCCATCCTCTTGACACCCTACCTTCAGATACTTACGCATTGATGAGATCTCCTGTCAGCTGTCTCTACTCCAGGCTGAACAGTCCCAATGCTCTCAAACTCTCCTCGCATAAGAGAAGCTCCAGCCCCTTCATCATCTTAGCAGCCTGGACTCATTCCAGTAGCTCCATGTCTCTCTTGTACCGGCGAGCCTTGGACTGAATGCAGTACTCCAGATGCAACCTCGCCATGACTGAGTAGAGGCACTTCCCTTTGTTGGACTTTATGAGGTTCCTCTCCCTCCACCTCTCCAGTCTGCCAAGTGTATCAGCCACTCCTTCCAGTTTTGTATCATCAGCAACCTTGCTGAGGGTGCACTCTGTCCTTTCATCTAGGTCACCAAAGAATGAGTTGAACAATACTGGTCCCAATACTAACTGCTGAGGAACACTGCTCTCTACAGACTTCCAACTAGGCTTTGAATCACTGAGCACAATCCTCTGAACTGCCTTTCAGCCAGTTCTCAATTCACCTCAATGTCTATGTAAGACTTCCTGAGCTTATCTATGAGGATGTTATGAGAAGCCATATAAAGAGTCTTACTGAAGTCAAGGTAGAAAACATCCACTGCTCTCTACTCAGCTACCCAACTGGTCATCCCATTGTAGAACAACCATCAGGTTGTTTAAACACAGCCTCCCCTTCGTGAATCCATTCTGACTACTCATGATCTCCTTCCTATCCTTAATATGCCTAGAGATGGCATCCAGGATGAGCTGTTCATCACTTTTCCAGTCATTTATGTGAGTTTGCCTGGCCTGTAGTTTCCTGGGTCCTCCTCTTTGCCCTTTCTGAAGAACCGAATGACATTAGCTTTCTTCCAGCCCTCAGACAGCACTCCTGTTTTCCATGTCCTTTCAAAGATTATTGAGAGCGGCCCCTCAGTGTATCCTATGAATGTATCCCATCAGTGCCAATGGACCTGTAGATGTCCAGGTTGTGTAAATGATCTCTAATCAAATTCTCCTCAACCAAAAGAAAGTCCTCCTTTCTTCATGGCCTCTGGGCTCTTGAGATTCCTGAGGGCTGGTCTTAGCAGTAAGAAGCAAGGCAGGCATTCAGTATCTCTGCCTTCTCTGTATCATTCGTCAGGAGGGTCCCTGCCTCATTCTGTAGCAGGCCCACATTCTCCCTAGTCTTCCTTTTTCTGCTGATGTATTTAAAGAAGCCCTTCTTGCTGTCCTTGACATCCCTTGCCAGATACACTTCCAAATAAGTCTCAGCTTTGCTCGTATAGGGTCAAGTCGCTCCACACTCGGACATCATTTTTGTAATGAAGCCAAGTGCCTTGTCCTTTCTTCCTTCAACCTTGCACTTCCTTATCCTACCTTGCCAGGAGCAAGGTCCTTGTTCATCCATGCAGGTAGGTCTCCTGCCCTCTTTGCTCAACTTCCTATTCATTGGGATACACTGCTCTTGAGCTTAGATCCTTGAACATGGACCACCTCTCCTGGATCCCTCTTCCTTCTTGGGCCCTATCCCATAGGATTCTTTTAAAAAAAGCATGTTTAGCCTCCTCCCCGTCGGGGAATCGAACCCCGGTCTCCCGCGTGACAGGCGGGGATACTCACCACTATACTAACGAGGAGCTGGCCCCTTACTCCTACTTTGAGATTGGAGGGCTTAATAGCATCTCATTTCATAGAAGAAAACCTGATGAGGAGGAAATACCCATATAGAAAACAGAATTTAATGAACACAAGAGGGAGTGATCAAATTCCATCCTAGGCTTTCAACTTTAACTGGAAGCCCAAACGCTCAGAGGCATTTTTATTGTATCTTCTCTAAATCCCTTCAAGAGTATTTGCCCAGCTGATATTTCAAAATGAAAGTTACATTGTTGCAATGCCACTCTTCCTTTACTTAGCGTTTACTGCTTGACAAAATACTGTTATTTATGACATTCAGAAAATGATACATTATAACCTTGAAATGAAAGGGTCAAGTGAAAGACAAGCTGTAATTTTATCTATTAAATATATATATTTTAAAGACCCAAATAAAAGCAAAATAATCCATTATGACAAATCTGGGTTTACTTCCTTTGATATTTTTCTCCCTTTTTCCCACTCTTCTTCTGAAAGGAAATAACAGTTGGAAAGAAAATGAAAGCATATTGGTATGTTAAAACAGTAATCTTATTAAGTTTTCTCAGAGTCAGAGCTCATTTTTTTCTTAAGATTGCAAGGTGCCATTCATCTGAATTAACCAACTCATACACAAAATGCAGTTAACATTTTGAAAAGGGCTTTTTTTCCCCATGAGATAGAGCTTAGGAATTGACAATTGAAAGCAGATAGTCTGTTTTAGTGGAATGAATTCAGCTGCCTCAATAAACAAGTTAGATTGACATAACAATTAGGTTAGACTTTCAAAGTAGCTGCTGTATCAGACGCTTCCCTTATCAACCATATTGCAACATTTGGTTTACATAATAAAATATAATTCCTTTTGCCACCTCCATAATATGACAAACAAATGACAATAATTTTTAAAGGTTGTAAAAATATATTAATATGAAGCGGCTCACCTTCACACAAATACAGGTCAAGAATGACTAGGGTAGAATTCTAGAGGATGTTCCTCATAAAAAAAAATTGTTATGTGGTTTTGGTTGGCTTTCTATGGATGTCCTTTACTACATTCATAAAACATCATAGGGATCATCTATGTTCTATGCAACATTTTGGCACTGGTTTTCTGTATTTTTCTTTGCAACTATAGAAAAGCACTTTTTTTTTTTTTGGCTACAATACACATCTCTACTGAGGAATTAAGCTGCAGAACCTAATTGCTTTATTATGTTCTCCATCACTCCTATGAGACTCCAGGGAAGCAGGAATGAGAAATTTATAACTGCTAAAAGAATCGTTTCACCCCTTTGGGCAGATAGGTTTTGAAATACTTCTAAATGGAACTTCAAGCATTATTACTTTAGCAGACTTTAGTCATCTTTGTTCTAACCACATTGGTACTCACCTGTCACTTGCCAGGGCATTCAGGAACAGTAGCTCTTTTTTTTTTTTTTTTTTGCTTTAAAACAATCAGGAATGAAACAGTTAGGAGTGGTATCAGCAGTCATCCTTACTACTCAAGAGTTAGTGATAGAAAATGCTACTGAACTGACTGGAAACATTTTAGTTCTTTCAGAACTGTTGTGCCTCAGTTTGACCTCATAACAAAATTCATTAGAATTAATTCGAGAGTGAAATATATTGCCTCAAAAAAGAATGCAATAAATGTTAATTAATAGTCTGGAAAGAATTCAAGGTTTAAAGCTATGGGAATTCTGTGCTTATTATTTAATTCAAATCTTTGCTACATGTAAATCACTTTCTAAATACCACAGGCTATAAATTCTGTCCTTGAACTCATAACATCTTGCTCCTATTCATCGGACTCCACAGATTTCCTGAGCATGCCCACCTGTCCAGCATTCTTCAACAACCCCTCCAAAAACCTTGGATGTCTCTTGGAGCCTAGAGATCATCCCAGGCTGCAAAGAGACACTGATATTTATTTCTACTTGTTCTTATCATTTCACTATTTCACCCTTCTAGATTATTTTTCTGAGTTGTCCATTTGACTCTTCAGCTCAGATTCATATAATCTATTTTTAGACAACTACTATAAATGAGAAGACTTGTCCTCGGTTCCTGTAAAATCAGTGGAGAAAGATAAGCAGATCTGAAGTACCATGCATGAGTTAGGTTGGTTGAGTCATGCCTTTTCATGTCACCTCCTGCTCCTGCTTTTCATGTCACTAGGACTGCTCTTTTCATGTCGGCTCCTCAGCAAGGTGTCAAAAGTTAGCTGTGACTGCTCCGGACATGCCGTCTGACATCCCTAGCTGAGTTCTATTTGAATGGAGTCAGAGGAATGGGGTCTTGAGAGGGATCTGGTTATTGTTTGCTCCTATTTGTGCTTCCTCCTTCTGGCATATTTTTCTGCATGCCATTTTTTTCCCCATTACCACCAGCTCGTAAATTAAAAGACAAACAGAAGCCCAATGTGTAATATTATATAACATAAAGAAGTGACTTCTCTCAGAAAAGCAGATGAGATTTTCATTCACAAACATTTTATTTCAATTATCATATTAGTATTGACACAAATTTAAGATCTGTTTTCTAAAGGTTTCTTAATGAAACAGGATTTGTACTCTAACAAACAGATACATGTCTTCCACCCATTCCACAAAGCAACCAAAATGGCCATATTAAAATTTCTGACTTGAACTCTCACCCTGGTGAGGAATAGACTAAGGTAAGAACCTGTACATTACACTGCGCTAGCAAAAATAAATAAATAAATAAAAATAAAAAAATCATTTCCCCTTACCTATTTCAGAGGCACCAGAATTGGCAAGGACTGATGGTATGATAGAGGTAGAGAACTGACTTAACTATACGAGATTGTACTAGTATGTAACAGAGTTTGGGAATGAAGGATGACTATAGGAGAAAACGCCTGCACCATAGACCAGTACTGACACATTTTTGACTGCTGAAGGAAAAGTATAACTTGTTGATAACCCACTCCACAGAAGCTTTGTCCCGCACTTGAGCTGACGTGGAGAATGCAGGACATGATTCCATACCAGAAATAGCTGTTACTGTAATCAGATCAACTAGACACTAAACTCTTGAAATTACTTTCCAACCCATGCAGTCAACCTACATAAAACCATCACAAGAGCACAGAACTCACCCTAGGTGATGTCTGATTTGTCTTTAATCCACATTTTCATTTATTGGGCTCTCTGCCCCTTCCTATTTTGGTAGCTTTTGAAAACATACTTATCTATATTTATCTGTTCTTTCTGTTCTATCATTAGGAAGAGTTTTTTGATTATCTTTCACATTGCATCACTGCACCCCTGATCAACCATCCCACCTACATACATTCTGTGAAGCCTTGTAATGCCTTCAGACACAAACCCTGTTTATATATGCTTTCTTTTCTCTTCTACTAATAAAGTGGTGTCACCCAACAGGTTTTGGTATCCCATCTGGCATGTATATAACACACAAACTGTTTAACCTGAGTCTGTGGATGATTTAAAAGTTATTCATCATTATTTAGAAGATGATTTAACATGATTTACTAAAATTGAACAGTAATATACCCCTAGCAGTAGCCTGCGGGGTACTACATATGTCCAGTGTTATAACTGTGGGGCAAAACAAGAGGCCAAAGACTTACTTTATTCCCAGAGTGTTTCTACTGCTTTAGAAACACTGTGCTTAGTCAATCTTACTGTGAACAGGAAATGAAAGGCAAATAACAAGAGAAGGCTCTGAATGAAAAATGCCATAAGCATAACTTTTGTGACAGCAAAGCAAACAGATTTTTTTTGCCTAGGACTAAACTCTTCAACAACCATTGCTAGAAATAGCAAGCTAATTAGATCTACATTGTTGTATATGATTTAGATATCATAACAGATCATGGAGGTTTCTCATGGTGGGAACTTCTTACCTAGTTTTGAATCAATGACATTCTAATGAGTAAAATTGGATCGAACCCTGCTAATATTCATCATTTCCATAGGCCATCTTCAGACAGTATCCACTGACAATCAGGTAATTTTTACAAAATCTTAAGGGAACTGCTGTATGAAGGTCTGGATTTACAGAGGAGCTTGTGCACCTTAAGTTGCTCATATTTACTGGGTTTATTGAAGCATCTAAGCACTTTAGACTATAGCTAGACACTGTCTTTGCCAGTCAAAACCAGTGTGTGCCCAAATTTTCCTTGTTGTGTGGTTCAAACTCTTACGAGTAATGTGGTTGATTCCACATTGCTTGTAAGAGTAAAGTCCTAAACTGAGCAAACCCCTCTGCAATGCTGCAGCATCCTTCCTCACTGATCTCACTTGTAAGAAGGTCGGATGATTGGTAGGTTATGGCTTCAACATGAGCTCAGCTTCACACAGGCCGAATACTAGAGTTGTCGCCTGAGCACCTGATGCCCATTGATTGTATAACCCAATGAAGAGAAATTACTTCACTACCTCAACGTCAGTGGAAAGGGAGGGGATTGCCATTCAAAAGTTGGGGACTCTAAAAGCATTCCAGAAAGGCCAATTTCACTGTGCAAAGACCTAAAATAAAAGCATCTAAAACTTCCCAGCATCCATAGTTCATATTAACATGAGAAACAATGATTCAAATGTACTTTCTGAAATTAGAGAGATTTCACTATGAAATAATTTGTCTGTAACACATATGCACATATATATGAACTTTAATCTAAACTTTAATTTAAATAGTCCCAAATTTGTCACTGGCTCAGCGTATGCCTATGAAGAAATCAGTTTCTTCCCTGTCCCACAGTTTCCCCTGTCTATCAGTGGAAGCCTCTAATCAATAATTTCATAATTCTCACAGAGAAAAATATTCCGAGGCATAATATAATAAGACAGATAAATCGTAAAAATAGCTTGAAAAAGATTAGTGCATAAATGTACAAGTATTTATCATAAATAAGCAATTACAATAAGTAAGTACTTTATTGATGGGAATTGTCTAAAATGTATGAAAGTTTATTAAATCTTTGGATCAAATCTTCTAAGCAAACGTGTTCTTTTGATGGAAAGTATTATCCAGGAAAAAACACTAAGATAAAATATTATTTATGTTTATACCACATCAAAATAAGATACCTTTATTGACTAAAAGCACTAACATCAAACTAAACATTTTAAATACTAAATTGTCTGCTGCTGCAGATCACCATAGGTCTTTTAACTCAAGCTATGCTAAGATTCCCGCTCAGTTAAAAATTTTTTTTATGATGTTTTTACTTTTACTATATGTTCTGCCTATATGTGTGTTAAGTGAAAACCAAAAAGAGGAGCCATGATAACTATCTCTAAACAGCTGAAGTGCATAAATACCAAGGAGGGAAAAGAATTACATTAAGTGTCACAAGATAATAACAAGAGGATAAGAACAGAGTAGTTTAGGCTGAATATCAGAAAAAAAAAATCTTAATAATGATAAGGTCTATTGGTCTGTGGAATAATCTTTAAAGAGAAATAATAGAATCCTCATCTCTAGGGATATATACGTACATACAGGAAAAAATATGAAATAAAACATTGCAGGAAACAATGCTGATGTGACATGAGAGGAAGCAGATTACAGTAATTGTTTTTTATCCATCTTTAATATCTGTGATTCATAGTAAATAGACAAAAAGAAAACAAACAATATAAACATTCCGGATGTGCCATTGACACTGTCAGTTTGACAGATTAACATTTACAAGAGTTTTGCAGACCTATTGATCATTTGATGAAAGTATTTATTATTTGGAATATACAATGATAATAATTGATTATTTGTATTTATTTTTTCAAGTCTCTATTCCTTCTCTTCCCTGCTTCTAGACTTCCTTTAAAAATATGGTAAACAAAGCAGTGGAGTCTGATATTTATCTCTCTAGATCTTGTCAAGGCATGATTGTTATGGAAATTATGTTGTCAATGAAGTGTATTTTCTCCTTTATTTTTATCTTTATTGCCATGGATACTTTCATCCTTATAATCACTGACATACAGTATTAGAAGAATAATGTCTTTTGCGATATACTGATTTCTGGAAAAAAATAATGAACTTGGGGTCTTCCTCTAAATTAAGGCTCTTGAAGTGAAGGATTTTTCCAATGTATTTCATTGATGAAAGAGGATCTCAACTCTAAGACAGTAAAAAAAATGCTGGTTAGTCTGACTGAGGCCAGCAGCCGCAAATTTAGTCTCTAGAAATGTTAAGGTCATGGATTGTAAATTGATTTTAGTTCAGAGGGTCTCCTTATCTTCTTTCATTTTTTTTCTCCATATCTATATGCCACTTTCTAAGACATTCTTCAGAGAGGAACCGTTGAAGGTTACTCCAACTCCCACACACTGAAAAATGGCAAAGATTTATTTTTCCAGATTTTAGAGTGCTTTCATACTTGGAACAATGCAGACATGTCTCTGTTTCCTTTGAGTGGTGTGTGGTTCTGCCCACTTGCTGCTCTGCTGCTCAGCGTGTCATGTTAAAGCCTCCCAGTTCACAGCTGCTTGAGCCTACAAACACTTAAAGAATAAATGACTGATCTTGAGAAATTTGAAAGCTTTTATTGTAGAAAGAAGATGGCAAAGTGTAATGGAGCACAAAATACAGGTATCTTCAGGATTTCATCCATGTCAGAGAACCTGGCATGCCCTGAGGACCAAATTCCTGAGAGTTTCCCGTCAGTGCCTATGCTGTGGTGCAGAACCTGATGATGCATTTCCACTAATCCCACTGCTGATTTCTCTTCTTTTTGTGGAATACAAACTGCATGTATAATTGTGTGTGCCATTTGGTCCTACCACTGAATATCTATGTATAGTCCTATTCTCTCCATAAGTATAAAAATCCCCCATGTCTCAAGTTGATGCAAAAAAGTGCCATCCATGATTCTCAGTGGCAAAGACAGTTTGATACAAAAGGGAGAAGCAGCCAAACATGAGGTTTGGGATCTTCTAAATTGCCTTGCTATACAACTAAAACATGCAGCAGAGTGAACCCAGTCTCGTCTGTTCTCTGTAGCTGAATTCTTGATCATGTCTATAGAGTAATGTTGTCTCCTTTCATTTATATTCTGCTGCTATAGCAATGCAGTTTTACAACCTGATTCCCTTCAGAACTGTAATGATAAATAGAATAGAGAGTGTTTAAATAAAAATTCTCATCTCACTTTTCTACTTATGATATACTGTCTTTCTTTCAGTATGTTTTCTCCTCTGATTCCTGGAACTCTGATGCAAGATATTATGTACTCATGTACACTCTCTTTCACAACTTCAGATATGCACACACCAACAGTTCTTTTATCTATAGACACTCTACCTCTCCTCCTCCATTTTTACTGGCAGATATGAAACAACATGAGCAGTGGAGGGCTAATTCTTGTAGACTACATGAAGCAGCAAATTATCATGTCCAGTAGGTTCGTTATGGGGGAAGAGGGAAGAGATGACAGACAGACAGATGGGACAAAAAGAGGCAGAAAATCTATTATTGCAGTTGTAGCGATTATAAATTGTATATAGGGAAAATCTTAATTTCAGTCTCCTAATAAATTGAAAATAGCTCTCAATAACATCTAAAGTTTTCTAAAACTACAAACTGACAAACGATTTCTCTTTCTACAGGTAGCTACATTTTCTAAATTACAAACAACATAGACAAGAGGGATAAAAAAGGGTAAGTTTTTTCATTTGCTGAGACTTCCAATTAAAATGTAGGACTTAAGATTAATTAGAACTCGCTCGTAGTTGAATGATATAAGAATTGCCCCAAATCTGGTGAGATCTATTTGCAGAGAAATTCTGTGGAGAATTTTTGAAAATCAATAACAAAACATGTAAATCCACTTCTTTGGCTAAAGCTTTAAATAATACAAGAATATTATAATTTTCAGATTTTGAGCTTTATGCCAGCATGGAGCTAAAACCTTAACAGCTAGCACCAGAGGAAGCATCCAGGAAAAATAATAATTCTATAGAAATATCTTTTTCATTTGAGTTTGATGAGAAGTGACTCTTGAGCTACTATCAGTACTATAAGTATTGTCCTTAATGACTGAGATTCCCATCTGAGGTTCTATTTAAGCTATATTTATCCAGCTAGACTTAAGGATTCAGTCTATGTTGGTCACCCAAATTCACATTGTAGTTGATTGAGAGAGGTCAGCATTATGCCATTCTTAGCATGAATGTCATCTAAAGAAGAACGAATTAGCCTTTCAAGAGGAAATGGCTACTTTCAAGGGATGCCAGGGGAGGTTCAGGTTAGACATTAGGAAGAATTTTTACACAGAAAGAGCGATGAAGCACTGGAACAGGCTGCACAGGGAAGCGGCGGAGTCACCATCCCTGGCAGTGTTCAAGGAAAGTGCGGATGAGGCACTTAGGGACATGGTTTAGCAGGCATGGTGGTGGTGGGTTTACAGTCGGACTCAAAGGTCTTTTCCAACCAACTATGATTGTGATTCTAAGGCATCTACCACTTTCCACAGCTGATTTAGAACAGCTACTTTCTAAAGTTGCTGAAGTCGTTTAGATGCACACTAAGCTCAGTGAGATGCAGTGAGGATTCACGGCTTACTTGAACAAGGAATGGAACAAAGCACAAGAAGCACAAGCACTGTTGGCATTGACTAGTCTTAATTAAGAGGAACGAGAAATCACATTGTGGAGGCAGTGAAGTTTTGGGCACCTCAGCACGGCAAGGAAAGAATGCAGGTATTTAATGGAAAAAAAAAAAAAAAAAGAGAGAGAAACTTTAAAAGCAGCAGAAGATCCGAATCCAGGAGACGTCTATGGCTTCAGGTATCTCTCATTTTCATACTTTAAAGTTCTTCAGCCACTAGTTTACTCTGGGACTATCTTGAGCTACCACCAGTCTGCTGAGCACCTTAGTATCTCATTTCTGTTGTGTCACAATGCAAATTAGAGATAGGAATTTCTTGTTTAATTCCCTAAGAAACTTTAACTCATCAATTTCAGAATATTAACATACAATACCAGGTTGTCCTCTTCAGAAAAGAAAAGAAAAAAGAAGGAAAAGGGAAGAAAAGGAAAGAAAAGGTAACCATAACTGTCAATGTCTTACAAAACAGAATCAGAAAAAGATCTTTTTACCTTTGCCCTCATCCCCATTGGCTTATTAGTGAAGTAAGCATAGTACTTAGATATAAAAGAAGCAAATGGCAGTTAATTTCCTTCCACAAACTTAAAGAATTAAAAGCAACATATTGTGATAAATTAACCTTCCAAACAACTATGGCAGCCACCAACCTGCAAGCTATTCTTTCCATTTCTCTGTTGCTGCCTCTGGGTCACTACGAATGTATTATTGTATTATTTTCCCTTGCAGGAAGAAGAGAGAGTGAAAGAAGGAAGGCTCTTGCAGCCTACGGGCTAGGGAATTCACTTGGAAGCGGGAGTGCTTCGTTCAAAAACCTTAACAAGACCTTGGCAGCTCCACAATTCTAGCACAGATGTTGACAATGAAATCTCTCCTACATTTCTTTCACTGATCTGATGAAAAGTTTCAACAAGGTGAACTTGGCCAGCACACACCAGCCTCATGGAAAGCCCATCTGGAAAAAAAATCACCAGTGGTATCTCGACATATGTATAGTTCAGTAAAGATTGATGAAGCCCCCTCTGTGATGAGCTGTGTAAACAGGGATAGGTCCAGCCTAGCTCCTAGCCAACTTGTGCTGTTTAACATAACATGCTAGAAAAAGGCAACCTGCAATCAAGTATCAGCATTCATTTTCAAGATATAAAAGGTGTTTTTGCCAAGTCTGGCATTGCCAGACAAACTGCACAGGCTCTCTTGCATGCCCATGAATGTCCAATGACTCCACTTCTGTTCAGATCTTGCAGGGAAGTAAGATGAAATGATGAAATTGTGCAGACTTCATACCAGTGGTGATGCCATTTACATCTCAGATCAATCTGAGATGTGCAGAATGCAATCTGAATTTTGAATGGCATATATATGTTGTGCTAGCCAACTGTGCAGGGACAGATGTTATCAGCAGATTTTGAAGTATCTATTGCTAAGTATTATTTTTAAGTATCTATTAGACTAATCAAATTGCATCCTTGAACCCATAAAGCCTTAACAAACATTTTCTTACTGGCTGCGTAATTTGCCCTTTGGCTCTTTGAAAAAAAGGTTTAGTGGGTTTGCCTTTAGAGTTACCATGATGCTTACTAAAAAGTAAGCTCAAAATGCTTGTGAGATGTGGCTGAATCTCAACATCAGTGTATACATCCACTGTATAACATGACACTGACGCAGAGTATAAGACAGTGCAAACCTTAGATTCACCCACCTGCATGTTCATTATTGCATCCATTTCCCTGTTAGATTTTCAGTATTCAAAAGCCACTAGTATTCTAGATCTACATGACATAAATCATGGATGCTGTAAATAATAATGTGCGCCAATAAGGTTGCAGAAGATATAAGTTCCTGCTGATTGCATGTGCAAGATTGTTGTTAATGAATCATTATTTGATTAAAAAGTAAACAAATTCCTAGTTGGAGAATGCCAGCTGCTTGGTTGCTTAAGAATACACTTAAGAATGCACTGAAGTAAAAAAATGTTCAGGCGTGGGGTAATTCTCAAGGGATAAACTTCACAAGTATCCTGAACGAATATCAAAAACACTTAAATATAGGATAAATGTTCAAAAAAGTGCAATAATTTTCCTTTCAGGAAGCCATATATTGTATAACTAACAATTAATCATTTCCTAGAAAAAATAATAAATTGATTTCTGTTATATGTGTCCTAGAACACTATATATTTTTATATTTATTTAGAAAGCTAAACATGAAATGTAGTGTTGTATTTTGGAGAGCTTTGTATAAATCTGTTATTGAAATGCAACAGACCACTTACATTTTCCATATTGGAAAATTTCATTTCATTTCATTTCATTTCATTTCATTTCATTTCATTTCATTTCATTTCATTTTTTTATTTATTGTATTGTATTGTATTGTATTCTACTTTATTCCCTTCAATGTATATGCTACTATGGTCTTTTGCATCAAGACAAACATTATCATGGCCAAATAAAGAAGCAAGCTTTCAGGTATAGAATATGAACCATATTTATTATACTAAAATTAATTTTTTAATGCCACTTTTTAAAGTGCTTGTGTTTTTTAACTCAACAGCTTGATCTGACAGGCTTAAATACCTATGATCTAATTCATTTCATATCCATGAGATGAATCCACATGCCTGCACTGATATCAACTGGCCGAATCTTTCTCATCGATTTTAGATGAGCTTTTGGCATGAGACTGGATTGTGAGAAGACTATGCTGCTTTGGTAAGAATCACATCTACGTATAAGAGCCGAATTCAGTCCTGAAGGACTTTATTTGTGCAATATGGAAAATGTAAGAAGATAAATAAATAGATAAATAAAATAATATATAGCATTCTAGGACACATATAACAGAAACCAATTTATTTTTTTTCTAGGAAAGGATTAATGTAGTTTTACAGCATATGGCTCCTTGAGCTGCATTGAGGAGCAAGTGTAGGTTCCAAGTATAAACACAGAAATATAATACAACATTGTTTGGCCAAATAAGAGCATCCAAACAAGAGGTGGGCTCCTCTTCTGAAATAATGTTCATATCGCTAAATTATTTTAAAATAAATTAAGCTAGAGTGGATCTTCCAAAATAATGATACTTCCTCTTTTTGGCAAGGTTGGGGAAGGCAATGTAAAAGCTTTTAAGAACTGCATCATGTCCTGGGCATTGGTACAGCCTTTTTTCTTGAAGGTTATTTTCCATCTCGTTGATAAAATGCTGCTTTAGGGCAAGGATCTAAGTAGATGTAGACAGTGCACTGAAAGGAATTAGCTCATCAACACACAGTCACCATGTTTGTGATGACAAACTACCCGACTTTATTTATAACGTGTTTATAACACTTTGTTAGATTATGTGCTGTATTTCCTGACACATCCAACATCAGGAGTATCCATTTTAAGTGCTAGTATCCTAAAATATGGATGACAAAATTCAGCAAGTGTAATATCCCTTCAGCAGTACCTCAGGGACTAATTCCACCATCTGATCATTGATGTTGAGAAACACACAATACTCCAGCATTAATTACTTATTAATATAGCAGTTTATCATGCATGACAGTTTGTAAAGTGCTAACGCCATTTCCAGTTACCCACAGAAATATCATATGTATACCATATAAATATATACCATATATATACGATAAATTGTATGGTATATACTGCTACTTTGCACCTGGATAATTTTACTTTCCACTGCTGAAAACAATGAAACACAAGGCATGTAAATGGTTTGTAAAAACAGTGAGCACAATGCATATTAGAAAATTAGAGGAATTTTAGTGTAACGTGCAAAAGACGACTATTCTTAAAACATATCACATTTTTGTCAGAACAGGAGTGTTTGCAATGCTTGTGGGGAGTTACTAGCTTTGATGTTGCTAACATCCATGCTTTTATCACAATCTCACAACATGTGGCATTTTTCCTAAATCCTCAGACACTGCTTTTTTCTTACTATTTTAATTAATTAAATTTTCTACCTATTGTAGTCTTAATGGAAAGTCTGAAAATGTGAGGAAAATGAAATGAAAAACCAAGAATATCTTATGAGTCCAGGCAGGAGATTTAATCTCCACCACCCCCAAAACGTAATTATTTTAAATCTCCAGATTTGTTATATATATGATATTTGCAGTTTTTTGGCACTGGCCTTTCTTTTAAGCTGTAACAATTTATGGAATCATTATTATTTAGTTAGTTATGTTTTCATACTTGGCTATCTACTTTATTGAATGATTTGAATCTTACTTGAAGACCTAACCAAGCAGTCTAATTAAAACATGTGTGTGTGTGTGTGTATATATATATATGTGTGTGTGTATATATATGCATGTATATATATATGTACATATATATATACACCTCAGGGTAAAAAACAAGGTTTCCAGTTTTCAGTTTTTTTTTTTTTTTTTTTCCCGAAATCTGATTTTGGTTTCAATCAAATGAAGCAGCAAGTCAGTACAGAATTTATGCCAAACCAGCAGCTCCCTAGACACTGCAGCTGCTCAGTGAAAATAATTCCCATGTTAACTTTGCTGCTAAGAGAAAAAATAGAAATTTTGCTGCTAAGAAGTTGCTGGGGGCTCCTATGCTCCCTGGCACAAGAGCAGACCTTCCACAGGATTTCCTGGGGGATAGATTCCCTACAGCTTTCATCATCCCTTAAGCCTCTCCTAGGAATCTTGTGTTATAATTTGACAAAGCACTCAATACTCTACAATACCCAAGTTTTGACAAAGCTACAGCTGAGCCACATCAGTCATAAAAGAGACAGGACGCTCTGGGAAGCCATAGGTATGGGTGAGGATACTTTATAGTCTTCGGCCAGTGATATTGCTGTATGCATCTTCATGGACATCTGTTTCTAACACTCTGATAGCCTGTAAGCACAAAGTGATGCTATATATTCAAACCGATACTGTAAAATATGTCCTGAAATCTGATAATATAGCAAAGTTTGGAGACATCATCTGTATGCAGGTCCAAAAATAGAGATAACCCTTTTCAATATTCTCTCAGCAGAGCAAATAAATACTAGTGCTGGGTCAACAGACTGAAAATCTGAATTTTTCCAAAACAGCACTTGTTTAATCTCCAGTACCAAAAGCAGACTCCCCCAAAAGACCAGAATAATTTCTCTGAGACATGAGAAGGAGTAACTTACCTATTTCCCTCAATAACCAGCTTATGTATTTTTTTTTCTATGGCTAACATTTCAAATTACTTTTCCTTTAAAATATTCTACTTTTGAGGACTCCATCAAAGCTTGCTCTGGGTACAGTGTCCTAGATATGATAAAGTGCATGGTTGGCATATCCTTGCAGCCAGACTGGGATATTGCACTTGCTTGATACACTTTTCTGGAGACCTGCAGAGAGAATGCTGGAAACAGGGCCAGCTGAGAGGTGCTCCAGGCCAGGAAGGCTGGACTTGTTTTACTGAGTAGGTAAAAATCTACATGTGGATGGTGGTTAGGAATGGGAACTGGAAAGGATATAACAGTTGTGCAGAGCTGCATGGGGATGAAACCCTGTTTGCAAAGGGAAATGGAGCATGTGGATACTGGGAAATATAAACAGCAACAAAAATTTGTCCATGCCATACATTCCAAGAAAAGTGACACAATTAACATGGTTAACACTTACACATACTTCTGAGATGCAGCTTTAAACACTGCAACCTCCAGAGAGATCCTTAGGGGCGACTATACTCTATTTCTCTTCCTGGAATAGATATTGACTCGGACTAGCAGGACAGGAGGGAGTATGGCAGAGGAAATACCAGTCAATCCAAAAAATAAGCAAACTGAAAGGCTTCTTTAATCTCTTCCATCAGTCCTGATTGCTCCTTACAGCATAAGCATGACATGAACAATTCGGAAATAAAGGTTAGATTTACTAACGTGCAGAGTTTTTCATTCTGGGCACCGCAAAGAAGTAGAGAGTGGCTCATGGCAGTTCTATGCTATAATGAGTTCGCTGATGGTTTTGGATGGAACAAGGAAAAACATTGATTCTGTTTTCCTTAAAAATGGGGGAAGGCAGCTTTGAGAAACCAGGCCAGCACCATGTTGGGGCACTAGATTGGAAAATGGTAGATGTAGTTTCCATTCTCATCTCTGCACTGGTCCTGCTGGCCAGATTTGTACACGTCTCTATGCCTTTCTCTGCCAGTACCAGAGCAGTGACGCTTTGCTGCCTTACTCAGGGATACTGTTATCCAGATACTGTGCAGACTGATAATATTCAATCTATTGCATGTTAAAAAGAAAATAAAGAAAAGATTGATGGTGGCTCCATCACTGGAAAATGTCAAATGAATGAGGTGCTCTCATTTTGATAGTTTTTTTGCATATACTTTGTTACAATGAGAAATCAACCGCTGCCACAGGGACCTGAGTCATCTTTGCCCTTAGCCTGTTTTTTTGCCAGTGGTTTCCCTTGAATTGAATTGAGATAAATAAGTATAAAAATGCAGTAATACCATGGTGAATCAGAGCTTTTGTTGCTCCCTGGAACTTGCACTAGCTTTACAGTCCAAAGCAATTATTACCATGTAATTTATTTTCATTCTATTATTTTTCTCTGAAATCTGAATTGGAGGTTGCTGGTTATGTAATAGTTCCCCATATTCACTTCCTTGCACAAATTTCAGCTGGGAATATGCACAAATTAAGGATTCAAATCTTTATAAGAAGTTTTGTGAAACTTCTTTTATATCAAGCTTCTATCAAATCCCATTTGGTTTTATAAGCTGCTGAAAATCCTAATCAAAAACTTCTGTGGTTACGGGCTCTAAACAGAATGTCATCTATATCTTACCTTACTTCTCTGCAATAATCCCTGAATAATGTCAAAAATGGCATGCCTTTCCCAATTCAAACATTTTGCAAAACAGTGTCATAATAAATGATGTAACAAGGGAGATTGTAATAAGAAACATGTGTGCAGATTGCTGAAGGCAAGTTCAAAATATGTCAGAGTCTAAGAATTTACCACAAGCAAAAATTACTGACAAAAAAAAATTTAAGAAATGTTTATGTTCAATGTTGCTTGAAATGCAACATGAACAAAACACATCACAATACCACACAAGTAGACCGCAACCCTCTTTTCATATTTCCAAAGTTATTGAAGGGTTGGCACAGGGAAATAAAAATCCCTGACTAGCAGCTCCTTGGTAATGCAATCACAGTCCATACGCACAGGTCTTTCTACAGTGCTTCATCCTCAGTGCCACTGAGCCTCGTTTCACACAGATGAGCACATTCAGCCTTAGAACCTTTGTGTAAGACAGTAAAAGATGATTGTCTCTCCATTTTTGATTGGAAAACTCAAGTAGGGAGAGGTCAAGTCAAAGTTCTTCCTCTATGTGAATGTAACAATTCTTGGGCAATCACCTTCATTTACCTGTTACTAAACAGAAAAAAATGCTGTGTATCTGTATGTTCCATTGCTTTCAGATGGAGAAAGGAACACTGGGCCTCCTTGTAAACCATGTCTAAGATTTCCCATGTCAGAGACCCCAGAACGGAGTATGTGGACTTGAAGGCCATTCTTAGCATTAAGAATTTATCTATGAACCCTCCTAAAGACATGACCATCGTAATAACTTGATTCTTGGTGTTTCAGCACAATCCTTTTTTTCTTTTCTGACGAGACTTTTTCTTTCTCCATCTGTACGAGTTTCAAATGAGTATTTGAAAGAAAGAAGCATGCGGCTGAAACATGCTGTGCTCTGAAAAGTCTTACGGGCCCTTCCGAGCAGACAAGAGAGGCTGCAGCTGAGACCGCAGGCAGGCATAGAAAAGTGCTCCCTTAAAACCATGCTTTTAGGCTCCACAAGGAACTGGCAACAAAAGAAAAAGAACAAGGAGGTTGAAAATAGTCTGGAAAATGAATAACAAAGTTGGACAAGTGAGTTCCCTGTCAGCCTCCCACTCATAAAATTCTGATTTTTCTAGGAATTGATAGCCTAGAGTCAAAGAGGAGAAGGTACTGAGAGCCTTTGAGGACTTGTAGTTTCTTAAGGGTTTGGTCAGGTCTTGAAAGGTGAATACCTGAAATATTATGTAATATTGAATGGGGATGTGCCTGCGGCACCAAATACCTTATTATGAGAGCTCAGTGACTATTGATAGCCTGTGTCACTGATATTCAAACTAAAACTTCTGCTCCATGCTTGGTTAGTGACTGGAATACAATTTTTCCCCTCAGAGATTTTCAAAAAATGTTATAAAAGCCAGAGAGAAACTTTTTCAAGGTTTTAGTTGATGCTAATTGTTTCTCCACACATGAGGGCATATAGTTTGGAGGAGAGCTGAAGATGTCTTTTTAATAACAAACTCAGTAACTGGTAAGTAGCTACAACATTTCTAAAATGTTCCATAAAATGGTGAACTTTTTCAAATAAACACACTGCTGAGATGCTGCAGCAATCTTCAATATTTTTAGACCCTTTGGGCCCCAGGCAATCTGAAGTAAATATATTTATTTTAGCTTATCCCTGGTGTAAACAGAGCAAACCTGAACATCGGGGTAAAGGTCATAATCCCATGGGCAACATCTGCTCTGTTTAATTTTGAAGAATACTTCTGTCTGTATGTGCAATAAAGCTAGAAAACTTTGTTCTAGATCTCAGAGGCTTCTCACATCATTCTAACTAACTCCCCCAGTCCCAAAATGCTGGAAGCTTTCAAATTTCACCTGGTGCATCATACGGAACTGAGTAAACTACAAAAATGCTGGAGAAGATTTCAAATTTTGACTCAATCTCAGAGTACTTCATCTTAAGGAAGAGATCTACAATAGGCTTTCACTACTTGTTATAATCATTCTTGAAATCAGGAGGCAAGAAACTCTGCATATGAAACCATCTATTTGCATCTTACTCTTGTGCCATCTGTACTTATTTTTCTTCAGAAAAGTTGATAATCCTCATTTAGTTAATATGCTGTTGGCACAATAGGTATGATCTTTGCACTACATTTTTGTATTTCATTTCACTGCATGAATATACATGTTTAAAAGTTTATACAGCTTATCTTAATTTGTTTTCATTTGATTGTGCTACAAAGTCATGAATGACATTTATTTATAATCATTAATGACAAATGAGTTATTAATCATAACTCATTGTTTCCTGCTTTTGCATGGGAATCAGAATCCATTTTAAATGCATGACACCTCAATTATGACTGATTATTACCTAGGAAAATATTTCATATGTTCTGGACAAGAAAAAAAAATCATGTATCACAAATACAATAGTTTTTTATAGAAAACTAGCAACTGAAATGTACTTATTGTTTCACATCATACGGTTCTTAAAGCTTTTAGATCTGCCAGACCACAATCTCTCATCTTTGGGATGCTTGGATGTAACACTGCTGCAGGCTCACCACTGATTTTCTCTGTTTGCACTGCTTATATACAACAGAGTGTCTACATGGTTTGTGCCTTCAATTGTAATTTGCAAATAAGAGTTCATAACAAACTGTTCTTGCATTCTTCTGTTCAACTGAAATATGCATGAAACTAAGTTCTTTGGGAGCATGAGACACTGTGTTTGTATCTATCTAGTGAGGTTATTCCAATTCTAACCTAATGAAACAGCTAGGTTAAAAGCCCAATACATTTACAGCAAAGCAGCTCTACCTCTCCAAGGCATTTTATTTGTCCAAATAACCTCTTGCATTATGGTCTTTCATTTTCAAATAATACATATATATATATGTATATAAATATATATATGTATTTTATATATATATATATAATATGTATATTATAATATATATATGTATATAAAAGGAAAGGAAGAAAGCAGACATGAGTAACACATTCCTAATGTGGATCCACAGTGACACAATGAGGAAACTAGCCTGGGGAAGTACCCAAATCCGGACATATTTGGAAGAAAAGGAGGAAGCCACTTGCAGAGATCCCTCACTATTTCAGAGGTATTTTAGATGAGCTGTAGTTGTCTGTGAAATTTCATAAGCAAAATCAATTCCGTACTGCAGATACTGCCTCCTCTGAGCGCTGTGGTGGTTTACTACTGCAACTGAACTACATCACCTTTTGATGCAGCTGCAGTCATGTCTTTACTTCTAACGACCAGTGAAATCACAGGAGGACATTGATCATTATTCTATGCCAGTGTGCATAAGAAGTTCCATTTTGTATTAAATTAGATATTAACTTGTAGCAAGCAATTATTTATAATCCTATACAGAAAGACTGTATATTAAGAACAAAGTCAGGCAATTCTGTTTTCAAGCTTAACTTTATGCCTTCTGACTATCGATTGTTTTATTTATAAAGCTACATGTTCCAGTAGCACTAGGCAACTATTAGCTTATTTAAGAGGTAAGCAGATTTAGTATGTGTATATACTCCAGGTATTTACCCATTACTTAAGCAGACAGATGACAAAGGCCATATCTTGAGAATGTTGGCCGTATCTCATGATTCAGTCTAAAGAATCACATGCAGCTTTTAAATTAATCCATATATACACTAAATATATTTAATAGGCCAAAGAGTCCCAACCAAGAAACCAAGGTCAACAGTCAAAAACTCTGTACATTCTGCACTAACATTTGCCTTGCAGCTGCAAGTTGTTCACGCAATACAGCATGGGAACCACTGTAATAAATTACCTTTCATTCCTAGAATTATATGCCAACTAACACTAGAAAAGACAATCTGGGTCACTGAGTCCAGTCCTGCATAATTTCAGGCAATTGTGTAATTTTCATTAAACCCAGAAGGGTATGCAAGGACATCCTACCCTACGTACCACTAGGTACAAAAAATCCCAGAGTATCTAAACTTAAGACCTTTCCCTAAAAGAGTTTTCACTATGAGAACCAAAATCCTGCAAATTGATAATGATGCACAACGGCAGGAGAAATCAATACTGTCATCCGTGTCTCAGATCCTTTCAATAGCAATCAATTTGTTAAAAAGTAATGCTCAAGTGAGATATATTTAGGTAACACAGAGCAAGTTCTTCATTTCTGCTAAGGAAAACCAAAAGATGGATACTTAAATAATATAAAAAATCTCATACAACTTAAAAGCAAAAAACAGCCAGGATTGTAAGATATTCTACAGGTCCCTCCATGGGCTGTTAACAGTCATAGTCGGAAGTTCTAAAACCGAAGTACAGTTATGAGACTGAGATAACACTGATAAGATAAGCTCAAGGCAGAAAGATATATAGACCTTATAAACAGGTTTGTAAATCTCAAAACACTTATAATTTTTCAGAATTGCTGCAATAACCTTTTATTGGAAGCTGTCTTGTGCCATTTTTATTTATTATTGTAGCTTGTCAGCTACAATATTGTCAACTTGTCAGCTTTTACTATTGTCATAGCAAAGGCCTTCTGTTGGTTTAAACAGCCAACAGAATGACATTTGGGATATACAGTCAGCGATTTCAAGCACAGCAATATTTGACCCAGGCTTATGACAAGAAGCTCTCCTAGTCTCACAGAAGTATCTTGTGCTTAGGCTACTTTTTATTGTTGTTATTTTACCCATGATGCAGACATTGCCCACTTTCCAAAATCAAAACTGCAGTGATCCTAGGGCATGCTGCTGTTGTTTTATGCTCGATAACATTGAAACACTAATGAAATGGACATAAAGAGCATCCAAATCCGTAACTGCTAATTTCCATGCATACATACCTCTCAGACATCAGCATAGCACGTGCTTCACATTGTGAGGACTGCACCATGAGACATCAGCCAAGCTGAACGCTTGTGCTGCAGAGCGGAGATCCACCTGGATATCTACAGTGGGACAGAGTTTCCAGGACCGCGGCAGCTGGGACTGATGCCCGTGACCAGGGCTATGTGCTCAAAGGAGTCGTACTAAATCAGACTTTTCCTCAAGGATGTAGCCATTGCGGTGAGTCCCTGTTCCTTGCCCTGCGTCCTGGCAGGAGCACTATACAGCGCAATGCACACTGTGTTCCTGCTATCTGATTCAAGACATGATTCTCCTATATTGGATTATTAGGACGAGAAGATGGTCTGACAGCTCCTCTGCATATTTTTCCCAGAAAATGTCTGTTTTCAGAGCACCACCCCACCCCCGCCAAGCTAGGAAGACGAGCTGTTCAGACCTCAGTCCTCTACGCTAGTAATAAATGAGAGCATAGCCCTCATCAGGCAGGATCGCTTCATTAGTAAATTCTTAAGCTTAGAGTTTCAGAGCTGCCCAGTTGAAACACCAGCCTTCTCAGATGTCTCTACAAAAATGTCCGCTAAAAGGAAGTCAATATGACAGTAACTACTCTAGGAACAATATGATGATGATGATGATAATAATAATATCCAAAATGCTAGTGGGTAAAACATACATTATCACCCATCACTTTCTCTTCTTTGGACACATTATCATAAACAAAACTTTTACTCTCGAGCTACATATTTGTTAGTATCTATATACTGTAAATTTAGCAGAAAAAGTGGAATTATATATATTTAATTTGTTCCAATAGAAGTCTGAATATTTCTTGTTTATTTTTCTTTGCCGTTTATTTAGCATATAAAAAAGTACTTTTTACTATGTTACTATATTTTTTACTGTTATGTATATTTTAGCTTTTCAGATGAAATACTATAAACAACCACTTAAAAACTGATTTTATGCAATACTACCCTCTTTTAAAACTCCTGTGACTGGTGGAACTAGCAAAAATATTTACCAACATAAAATTAAAATAGTATAGAGAAGAATTGGCCCAAGTCGGGTTGCTCCAGCTCAGAAAAGAGACCAGAGATCAACAAGAACCAAAATGTCTATTTAGCCCGTCAGGGAGCTGTGCAAATATGACTCAAAAATGATTCGCCCACATGTGAAATACAAAGACTGCCTCATGTGTACATATTTACCAATTACCACAGCCACAGCACAAGGAAGAGGAGGGCTGCAGAGAACTAAACACATACAGAGAATGAAATATGTAAAGCCATTGCTGCTGCCAGTGCAGGAAAAGCGAGTGCAAGTCCTCTGAAGCCGGCTCAGCCACAGGTGATCAGCAGGGACCACAGGAAGCCCACAGGGGCAGCGCTCCCTCCCGTCCTGTCTGTCATCTACAGCTACGTGGGACATCTTTCCACTTGCTCTCTGAATGGCTAAAGCAATTCAGAAAACCCATATCCTAGACTATTTTAGGAAATAATTCACTTTTTGCATAACTTTTTTACCAAACAGAAATATGAAGGGTGTTATCGTAGCCCGTTGATATCAGGATCCAATCCATTTGACATCAGCCTCATTTCAACATCAAGTGTAACAAATGCAATAAGCAACAGTTTTTAAATTAAAGGCAAAGGAGAAAAAAAAAAAAAAAAAAAACAGAAGAGAAACTACTGCATTTCCCTGAGGAAAATGCATGGTACCACACCAAAGGGAAATAGACTTCTCATGCAGTCAGGTGCACAGAACTGAGAATTCTCATTCTTCTGTTCCAGACTAGTGCTTTGGAAGACGAACAACCATGAATAAGTTTTAATTGTGAATGTGCTTTAAGGCAAATGTGAAGCATGCACACAGTTCTGCTCCCATGTTTTGAAACGTTTGGATGAAAAACAAATCTAACTCCATATTTCTAATGAATACAAAGAAGCTAATTATTTACAGTTGGCAGGACAGTGTGAGCCGCATAATGGAAATTTGTGGCTGTTCTAGCTATGGAGATAGAACTAGGGCTTCCAAAGCGAAATGATGGATGGTAAGAGATGTTTTACAGTGTCTGGTCCAAACCATTTTGCATGTAAGTCACCTCCATCGCAGTGTGCTGGGAGAGCAGTAGATCTGAATACTCTCACAATTATCAGCCTGAGAAGGAGCTCAGGAAGAACCAACAGTGCAATACTGGCTTAAAAACAGCCCACATGAGAAGGGAATGAGGCCCTGAAGTTACAACACAGATATATTAGAAGAGGGTTAGCTGTTTCCATAGAAATGGAGTGGAAATATAGATCCACTCTGTTAGTATCAGAGCTCTGAATGAGGGAGGAGAAACCAAACTGTTTGTAAATGTGTCATGTAAAAAGGAATTTCTAGTAAAAGTACAGACTTACGGCGCTAACATAACTAAGTCTAGAATATAAATCTAGGCAAAATGCAGGCCTCGGTTTCTCTGTTCTGCTCCACTCACTCCTGCTGCAGCAGCAAGCGGGTGGGTGGAAGGCGATTATGCATCATTGCTTATCTTGACAGGTCAGTCCCTGCCCTTAGGCAGACAGAGAGTTAACAGGGCACTGGTTAGACTTCCTGGTGGCAGGAAGAGCATTCCAGTACATCTCTAGACCCAGAGTTTCATTCCCCACAGAAATAGAGGATAAAACGCCAGTAGCCGACACTTAGGAATACTAGAACCAAAAATACCCTGCTTAGGGATTCAAGGATCAGGACTGACATAGTGGCAGAGCTGGGAATGGCTTAGGAACCAAGATTACCAGGAGAGGAGGATAAGAATAGAACTAAGTTCCCATAAAGTGTTTCCAGTTATGCCTACAGTCTAGCAAGTGCTCCTTTAATGCACTGCAGCATTTCAGCATTTAATGTGCAAACAGCAGCCCCCCCAAACACAGCCTTACTTGTAATGCTGAAGGAAGGACTGCTGGGTACCCACGGCTATGGCAAGCAGCTTGAGCAGAAAGATGAAAGAATATCAAAGGGCGGGTTAGGAAAATAAGCAGCAAAATGTGAGTGCAGGAAATGACAGAAATGTAATTACTGCAAGGAAGACTGAAGATGGTTCCTGGCAGCTGGGAAATGATAACACAATGACAGGCTGAGCACCGGCCGTGTTCACCCTTGAAGAGGGATACACAGCTCTACTTATAAATCTCTCTATTCCACATAAAACGAAAGTAATTTAGCAGACCTTTTGCTTTTGCATTTAATCCTGGTCTTGGGTTGGTCATTAACTTGGGAGGGTTTTTTGATGACTCCCTCATTCCCAAGAATTTCCCATTTGTTTTCAGTAATACTGCTTGCAGCACCCCTCTGAAAAATGCCTTACCGTTCACGCAGAGTAAGCAAGCTCACGCATGTGGGACATTCTCTGAAAAGCCCTTGCAGCAGTGAAAAGTGGACACTCCTCCACATCCCCTTATTTCCAAACATTAACTTGGACATCACTGCTTCTATTGGTAAAGTTTAAAGAATTTTATGTGATAAAACGAGAAAAGGAAAGGGGATAAAAGTAGAAAGAGTAAAATATAGCTGAAATAACTACCTGACACTTCTTGGGAAAGAAGGAAGATTTAATTTTAATAAATGATTATGTATTAGGCTTTATTCTTAATTTCCATATACCATCTTGTCCATGGTGTGGTGGTTTCATTTGGCCTTTCCTTGTTTATATTTTTATATCTTTGTTTATAACAGCGGGTCTTGGAATCTTACTCCCTATTTCCACTATTCTATTCTCCATTTTAGCCCACAGTATTTATAACTGATCTGCAGACATTTTTATTGGGTGGAATTTGCCAAATGACTTTGTTCTTTATTAGAAATGGTTGATTTGTCTAGTCTGAGACTGCTCATGGCAACAACAAAAATTTGGAAACAATTTTGACATATTTCAAATATTAATTTAATTATTTTAACATCGAAAAATGTGTTTTTTTTCCCCTGTATTTCTTTCCAAATCAGATTTTTATATCAGTTCCACACTGGTGCTTATATCCAAAATTTTCACATATTTTACTTTCAGCTTAGTCAGTTACCATAACAATGACATAAACCACTGCTAAATTTGGAGGTATTAATTCTGAAATTTTAATAACTTTGTTTAAAACATTTGTGTATCAAGCTAAATGGTCATATATTTATATTTATTTCTCTCCCTCTTTCTAGATATATGTATATCATGCAGCCAGAGAACAAATAACCCATGGATAACTTAGGAGGAGAGTGATAACTCAAAGCTTTACCCATCAAGAAAAGTACAAAGTAACTCGATACATTGGGTTCCAACTAGGAATAAAAGCATAGAAATAAGAAAAAAAAAGTAAATCTGAATACAGCAGAAGGAAAATATCCTGTGACTAACATCAGTTGGACTCTCCGCAACACAATTAATATTGACAGAAATTCTGTTTATTGGGATTATTTAAAGCAGCTAAAGCACTCAAAATACCACCCCTGTGAGCTTCATTCAGACATCTCTAGGAAGCTGTGCTGAATCTAGGAAGGTTTAGGAATCTAAACATATTACATTTTCAATAGAATGTTTCACAGTGAAGATAAGTTGGTGACTAAGTTATGAATGCTTTTTAATTTCTACTGACTTTAACAGAAAAAAAAATCAGGAAAAAATCCTATCCTTAAACATGGACATAAAAATATTTGGCTATAACAATGTCTAAAAAAAGTAATTGCATGAAAAGCCCAAAGCATTTTTGAACCTAAATGATTGATTTTTGTAAGTTCTCACAAATGAAGATATATAGACATAAAAAGCAGAAAAACTCTAGAAAACCCCAACCTGCCTGATAATGTTTCTTTTAAGCATCTGCTCATTAAAATGATTTCATATGTCTTCCTATCATGAGAGAAAACGGACTGACTGTTCTAAAAAAAAAAAAAAAAAGCAGAGCTTTCCATCTAGTTCTAAAATAAGGTTGGAAAACACATAATTCTCCCTACTATCCAGCACCCACCGAAACAGTTATTGTTCAGTGAGGATTTCCTTTTTGACTCTCAAAGGCTTAGTCTTTCTTCAAATTTTCCTTGGAATTGTGTCCTGATGTGTCCATAGGAGAGTTGGTTCCGTGTGTGTGACATATGAAACTAAATAGCACAGATTTGAGATTGAGACTGCTAGTCTAAATATTAACAGGCTTAGGTAGGATATATTATATCCTATATAAACTGCTATTTAATATAAGTAGTACTATGCAGAACACGTGACCTCTACCCAAAGCTCGTGCTCTAAATAGTGGGTAAAAATGGCATGCTGCTTCTCTCCTGAATACAAATATTTATGTGTTCTTTACAAAATAGAAAAACTGCAACATGAGATACTGAGAAAAGTATGTACAGTGTAATTGGTCTGGAAAGAGAACTGATCTTAAATTTTCCTACGGGGAAAGACTAGCCATTAGCTTTTGGAAAAAATACATATGAGATATGATGTGTGGATATAAAACTTTACAATTTTGTCAGGATACAGGGCATAAGACTGTCATAACAAATGTCATGCTCAGTTTGAAGACACTCATGAATCTCTTTTTCGGGCTTCTATTTCTTCCTACACACCACGTAGACATCTAATCATGAACTTTCAATTTATGTATCTCTAGGTGCCTAATTCTGAGCTTCCTGGGACTGCTCTTACAACATGATAAGGCAAGGTCCAAGCCCTTCTGGAGCTCTACACCTGAAATTAGTACAATGTGTCTTTCAAAAACCACTGCCAATCATTCCAGCATGGCACCAAACATTCAATTCTCTTTGGCAGCTTTTTAGAACTCAAGCTGATCCTCGTACATTACAGCTGTGGACTTCGGATGCTACCTCTTTAGTCCTGTTTGAAATTTTTCACCTTAGCCATTTCATCTGCTATTCACAGGAACTGGATTTGCTAGAATGCTTTAAAAAGTATCTGGATTTGAATTGAGGATTTTTGTTTCTTCCAGTGAAGATGACATGCTTCTGCAAAAGCCTGGTGCCCAAATCAGAATTTAGATAAACAATAGCTGATCCTTGTAGATGCTCTAGAGAAATGCAGCACTTGGAATCTTGCCCAGTACACGAGGTTTCATGGGTATTAAGAAGAGTGAAATTTATATTTACGAAGAATTATATATTTCCTTCTCACAGCTACTGATGTCAGTCTATCTGAACACAAACTGTTGAGCATTCACATTAATTTTAAGACTCAGAGTTCCCATGTGAACAAGGAGACAAGTGTGCATCCACACTTCACTCACATGTACCTAACTATGCAATAATAAAGCAATAGTATCTTGTAGATTTAATACTTAAAGCATTTTACAAACAACTCTTAACAAAGCCTGCCTATATTACTGCCCTTGCAGTTTTTGCAAAGGATTTTTGACTTAAAATCATGTAGCCAGACAATTCCACACACTTCTCATTTGTTGCCAGCCCTGTAATTAAGCTTTGCCAGATTGCTCAAGAGGAGACTGAATACAGTGGACTTGCCTGAAATGGAATCCAGATTTTTAACTTGCTAAATAAGAAAGCTACAGACACAAAAATAAACATAACACTGATTAATCTGAACAGGAACAAAGAATAACTGACACCTTGTAGAACAGTTCCTGCACCTCATATCATCCAGTTCTTGGGAGAAAACAGGCGGCATGACGTAGGGAAAGTAGACCTATTATAATATTATCAATATTATCTCTTATAATATTATCAAGTTTTAATTAAGTCAGCTAAATATTATGTTCCATTGAAAACCCTGCACAATAGGTTACATTGTGTACTTGATCATGTTTGCCTGCACACATCTGTTAATAGATCTGGGAAATAATCTGGAATGATTCAGTATTACACTAACTTGCACTTAAGTGTTACACTAACTTGTATTTGGACACAATATCGATCATTCTTTCAAAATAATTATTGTTTCTTCATTGTCGTTTATATAAATAATTGAGAAATACAATGGTTTCTGAATCACTATCAAAAGTTTTCATTTTTTCAACTATATTAATATTACTTAGTTGAAGAAAAGTCCAACATAACTATCATTCTAAGACAGTTTTAAAACAATGCTCTGCCCAAACCAGGACTTAACTAGACTTACATTCATTTCTTCCTGCAAGGGATTTCTGAAGGGGCAGGAATGCTAAGGCAAAGGAATCTGACGAAATACATTATTTACAGAGAAGAAACAAAAACAAATTTTAGTCCATGGAAAGAATCAAGGAAAATTACACTTTCTGTGACTTTTCTCTTATGTGTCTAACTGAATATTATCCAAAATAGAGCACAGTGCATTTTAACTTCCATGTACTCTTCCACAAACTATTTTTGTGTCCATAATGATCTAATTATGTCTTGTTTGAGAGTGATAATGCTTTTAAAAGATAATAGATAAAGTATAACATATCACAGAACAGTATTCTGTCCTCCTTTTCTGGCAGTATGTTCTATGGATTCAAAACTATTTGATGTGTTTAAATTTATATATTAGAGCATCAGCCTTTTATTACTATTCTATTAATAACACGGAATAATGGATTTATCTATTTTGTAAATTTGTAGGGCTAATTTGCTAACATAAGAAGAATAACACTAAGAAATGTAAATACAGAATTATTTTAGAGCCCATCTGAAGAAAATGAGGGAGAGCTTGAAAACAGCTTTTGGACTCTGTAGATATAACACCTTCTAATTCATTCCACACACTACAAACATAAATCCAAATATTCTCCCATTTTGCTTCTTAACTCCATTTTCTATTTTAACGTATCTAGATAAGGCACTGACCTCCTGTAACAACTTTGTACTTTTTGAATAATTATTTGCTGAAATGTAAAAACAGACATAAAAAATGTATGAGTATGATCTAAATTATTTTGTATTATCTTTAAATTGTCATAAATCCTAGTTTTGCAACAGGATAAAACAATTGTTAATTCTTCAGGAAAAAATGTGCAAAAATATAATGTGACACACAGAAATGGAGATGAAGAAATGCACTGAATTCCTAGAAAGAAGTAACTATACTTTGGTTTTACAGACAGATTAGCTTATTGATTAATTTGGAAGAAAAGTTAAAGTTAACGGCTAATAACTGCAATTTTTTTTTTTTACTAAAAATGATTGATTAAATTAAATCCACCACTCCTGAAAGACATGGATGATATATGGCTAAACTTCATTATTCATTAATTAGTCTGATATTTCAAATACACCAATGTTATTTTACTTTAGGAACCAAATAAGGACCAATAAGGACTGCCTTAAGTTGTCTAGAAGCACGGAATATTAAAAAAAATGCAAGATTCAAAAAGAGTTTACAGATCTGGATTATAGCCAGAGAGTAGAGTGAATGAAGTAAGCATATGGAGGAATAAGGGCTAGGATAAGGAGCAAGTTTTTCCTGGTAAGTAGTAGTCACAGCATAACACCTGCCTACTGAGAGCTGCGGAAAGCTTAGTGTTAGTAGTAACAAATACTGTCGAGTGCTGGGGTTTTGCTACAAGGAGCGAGCTCCTAAAGACTGAGCACTCACGGCAGGCAGTTCGAACGCTGTCTGAGTCATCGCTGCTTGAGTCTTAAGAAAAGGGTCTGTAACTCAGAACCAAAAATGTAAGGAGTTTCATTCTTTACCAGATGACAGTCATAATTCATAAGCTGACTGTGATGGATATGCTTCTTCCCCAGCTCATCCTGACTTCTCACAGGTAGCCCTGTTCAGGTGTTAACTACCATATTATCTGATCCTGGTAGTTGCCTCCCTGATTTCTTCCCCCACCCAGACATTAACCAGTGATAACAGTCCTGATGGCCCTATCCTGATGGGGAGATAAGGCTAACTGTGAGTACACCAGCCAACAGTCATTTCTGAATTGAAAGAATGACTATCAGTCAATCATCTTATCCCATAAACACGGAGACAGCCCAAGAGCCCATTGAGCTCTCCTGCATGGCAGCGGGCTGCACGCTGGGATCTCCCCTTGAGCAGGGACGCCTCTCAAGGACACTCCTCGAGGTTAAGAGATCCTTCCCACTACAGATTCGTGGTAAGTGACTATAGCGCGCCTTTCTCTTTCTGAATTTGTAAACCTTACTTTGTAACTGTGCACAAATCCCTTAGACATAAACCGTTGACCAGGTCTGGGACTAGGACTGGATTCAGCCGCACCCAGACTCCTCTCAGAAGGAGTTTGGAAAGCGAGGGGGTCCAGTCTGAACCTCGTGACCCAACGGGAGGGTGTCCTTGATAATTCTGTGTATATCTTGAACCTCCACGCAGTAACTAATAAGTGACCTTGCCATAGAATCTCGTGAAACCATTGTCATTAACAATAAAACCTATTCCTATTTCTTTCCCACGAGTGAAGTGCATTGTGTCACTCACCCCCCACCACCACTCGTTCTGTGACACTGACCAACTTATTTCTCCAGCAATTATTGTAATAATTCACTCATTTTTAAAATGATAAACTAATTTTATAATTACTCAAAAATAACTCATAAAAGTTAAAAACAAATCATTAATAACAGAAACTCAAGTTTAATTTTGAACTGTTTCCCCCCCTAGGATTAAAATGAGTCTCTTAATATTAACATATAATAGCATTTTATAGCTTGCATGCTACACAACCATTTAATTATCATATACTTTTCATGTATATGTCATTAACACAAAGAAGCAGGACTTTACTAGTTCTTTTCCTTGTTGGAAGAGATCCGCTACTTCTAAATCACAAAGTTTGTGCATTTTCTTTAAATGTTTAAATACCAAACCATCTTGAAAAAATGCATTTTTAATCTTTTTTATGAATTTGATCACTGGTATCAAAGAGGCAAAGTGATTTCTTATTCTTTTTCAGTGGTTGTAAATGTGTGCCTCAGAAAGTCTCTTTATAATCATACAGTGAAAAAAAAATCTATTCTAGTATTTGTTTGCATTGGATTTTACATCCTTTAAATAAATTATCTAACTTCAGAAGATTCTAGTTTAATATAACTTTCTCTCAGAATTTGCAATGGTACAATCTAAAAGCATTAATTTTAAATATTTTTCACATACAAAATGGATTTAAAATATTATCTGGTTAACTGTTTCTTTTGAGGACAATGCTAGGATTGATGGACTTAAGTAGGAGTCCAGGCACAACAGTGCTCAAACCTGTTTTAGAAATACCAATGCATGCACAAAATCTGTAATTTGAAAATTCCAGGCTATTTATTTTCTGAGAGAAAAGCATCCTTAGATTACTGAATATCAAAGAAGAAAGAGATACAGAGGGAAAACACTGAAGTACTTGAGAAAATAGTACTGACAATTGAGTAGGTCACATTTTTTCTTATTATCAGTAGTTCTGGGAAACAGCTGACAATGCAGCACTCTTTTTTTTTTTTGAGCATAAGCAGAAAGGGCATAAGATTTTTTTCTATTGACTTGTAAAAACACATACACAAGAATTCAGTCAGACATAACAAAAGCAGCAGTATCCCAGGCTCACTGAAAAATTGATTTCACCTAACTAAAACCTCCTGAAACTCGGTCAACAAATAATTTATTATTAGTTTACCTGTATAGGATGATACAATGTTTTAGTGTGTTTCTAGCACTCCTTTTCAAAACGTATCCCATGGGAGACAAAAGCCCATCAAATGAATAACGTGCAACTTGCTTTCGTCACTGAGTGAGACCAGTTCCAAGCTGAGACCAGCTGCACTAATACCTGCTACATTCGCTGACTGCTCCAGGATTGCCAATATATTAACCCAGTTAATGCATTATTAATTCATTCAGAGCTGGTAGGTCTGGGAATCAAAAGGGATATTAACCTGGGTTTGGAATAAGTATGATAACACTGACAACTAATTTTTAAATTCAATTGCATATTAACAGTCTAACTTCCAGGTCAAGAGGTGCTCACAAGTCAATTTAATACAGAAGTCGACGGAACAACCGGTATGAAGAAGTACCACTCAGTGTAACGCCTGCAGGACTGGTTTCCATTCATAACAACGTTGATTTTGTAAAAGTTAATGACCAACATGATGTTGTTCAATGAACAGAATAAGGTCCCAGAGACTTGGGTCCTACTGACTCTGCTCCTAACGCAATCCCACAGATTCACTGAGTTGCTGAGCTGGAAGGGACCTCTGAGATCCTCCAGCCCAGCCTCCCACCAGGGACAGGGTCACCCACAGCAGACTGCTCAGTCCATGTCCAGTCAGGTTTTGAGTATCTCCAAGGACAGATACTCCACAGCCTCTCCAGGCAACCTCTTCCTGTGTTCAGCCACCCTCAGCTTCTTATGCATGCTCAGAAAATGACCTCGGAGCTGCCAGAGCCTGACTTATTTTGCTTGTATTATTTATTACATCTTCTTAGGTTACATATCAGAACCATCAATGGCACAGGGCATCCCTTACAATGTCCTTGCATGGCACACAGGTCAAGGGTGGTCATTTGATTCTTTTTAAAGTTCTTTCTGATGGAATTAGTTCTTTCTCTTTTACTCCCACCTATTAAAAATCTCACTTCAAAACTTCACCACATGGCATTAGTCTCTTTACTTACCCAACAGTACATTCATGCTAATTGAACTACCTTATTACTAGCTTCAGGATGAAAACAGATTGAGACACATCATGTGTCAGCAGCAGCAGTGCACATTGGCTGTAGCAAATCACAAATCAAGGTATTAGCTGAAAGAGACAAAATGGTAAGTGTTACTCTTGTCAGATACAAGGAATCAAGACATGCCAGAAAAAAAATAGAAAGGTTTACAAATGAAGAATCTTTATGAGAACAAAATACTGCCTTGGCATGAAGGCTATAAGAGCTCAAACATTTTTTAGCTAGAAAAAACTCCAAAATGGTTCTCTTTTAATTAAGTATCTCAGAGTAATTAAATAATCTGCAGGAAATTGTCTATACAACCTAATTGTTTGTGCAATCTGTTTCTTCTCATGTCTTTACAGCCATGTAGTCAGTTAGCAAAAACCTTTTTTCCTTCAAAGAGTGATAAAAAATTCAACACCTATTCTGGCCCAGCAAAGGCAGTATTTCTTTCATTTCCAGCTATCATACAACAAGGTGATGATAAAGTACAATATCTTTCCCTCTCAGCACATGCAAATACACTTCTAAAGCAAACAGCAGTCATTTCACTTTAAAAGCTTTTTCACCTATTTTTAGTATTCCGTGGAGGTTTACAACACATACCTTTGAACAGAAGAGTGAGAACTCAGTTGTGCCTGTCTCGCTGCAGGCCCCTTCTTCAAATTCAATGCAACTGCTCGTCTTGACTTAACTGCTCATGAGTTTGCCCAGGCATAAGGAGGGGTTTGTGAACCAGCCCAACTCTTCCTGGAGATCCTGGACTTTATTCACAATTTACAGAGGCAAAAGTCTCCCTAGCAACCCTGCACTGGACTTAGATCATTATAGCAGCTGAAGATTCAGCATTCATTTCTCTTACAAGTCATCTAACAATGGGCCTTCAACGTTCACCTACCTGCCCAGAGCACAGCAGCATCCTGTGAGCTATTGCTGACAGAAAGCACCTGTGGAGGGACATTTTACTGAGTCAAGTGTAAAAGTGTGGCATGACTGAGCAGGAAGCCATGCTCTGAGAATAAAGTCAAAGCTGTACAATAAAGTAATTCAGTCTTCTTGAATGCACTTTTGTTTAATTTAGCATCCCAGGTCCAAAGCGGAGCTCATCACATGATTGAAAGCAGGCATGCACCAACTCTAAAACTACACAAACAAGGTCGAATAAAGCCTCAGTGCTGACTTTTGGGCACGAGATTTCTACGGTTGTGCAAATGCTTTTATGCCATGATCTGGAGCGCTCTACAGGATGAGGGGCAGAGGGAAGGGATTATCAGCCTCTCAGAGGCCTTTCCCAGTCTGGGGGTTATTTTTATATCATTTTGGAATAAAAGCCTGGTAATTTGGTAGCATTTTTGTTGTTAACATAAGTATGATGAGACTTTTACCTCAACATATGTCATCACTAAATAATACACCAGTTGTTCTGGAAACAATCTGAATGTCTGTTTTTCCAGTTCTGGAAAGCATTCTTAGTAGAGCATCTTAGAGGAGCTGCATGCGGATCCTCAGCACCTCTGCTGTCCCTTAGCATCCCCAGCATCACTGGGCAGCACAGGTCAGCTACTCAGCTGAATTTAAAAGCTCAGAAGAGCAAAGGAAATAACACATAATTCCTCATCCAACTAAGTTCTCTCAAGCTCCTGGTTTACTAAGGTAAAAAAGTTGGATATTTGACCAGTTCAGTGCTTCAGCACTACTTTAAGCACTGAGGCGCTAAATTGACTGAGGTTTAAATCTTTCCTATGCAGTTGGACACATGCCGAGGCTATAGGCAACAACAAGCACGGAGTGAGTTTGTGCGGGTGCTATTCTAAAGTCATCTTCTATAAAATCATCACCGCAACATGTTTTAATATTTATGGGGATATATCTATAAGACATGCAACCTTTTATAAATTTCTATGGTGATGTCTGTGGGAAAAAGTAAGACTTCTAACTTCCCAGAATATTTATTAGATTTACAACAACAACAACAAAACTGTAATCACATTAAGCGCAAGAATTTTGACATGGGAAGGTGATTCCTGTAAATGAGATGAGAGAGATATGAAAATAAAGTTCTGAATGGGACATGCTGTCACAGTTTTCTGTGGAACATGAACAGTAAATCCCTACAATAATATGCTTTCATTTTATCTTTTATAAGTACATAAAAAATTAATCTTCCTTCCCAGCTATGTTCTGAGATCAATTTCAGCAGCACTGATAGTTCATAAGAAATGTAAAATGAACCTTATTGCAGGCATAAAAGCTGAAAGTCTCACTTCAAGCTAATCCAAAGGAAATGAAAAATAAATAACAAGGAAAAAATAATTCAGAGATTAGGTACTTTGTAGTTTGTTAATCTATGATACTATCATATAACAGAGATAAGTAATTTTAAAATTTTAATTACGATATGAATCACATAATACTAAGCATCACAATGGAAAATAAAGATAGCTGAAATTTAAATTCAGTAAAGGATACAAGCCAATCAATGCTGCTTAATGCAGTAGTAACCTAGTGCAACTAGAAAGCTTGATTTTCTGATAGAGTATTCTCTGCAATTTTGTTTCTGTCGTCTTCTGCCTCCTTTTGTGGGTATTTAGCAGGATGCAATCTAAATTGTGCTTCTGTGTAAAGAAGCCATCATTTGTTTACCTTAATGACTCTTACCAAATGTATTTTGACAGTTTGTCTCCCAGACTCCTGTCCCTGGGGGAAGTTTTGACCTCCAACAAGTTTTTTGCATCTTACCTTAATCAACTGCTGAGTAGTTAGGAAAAGCAGCATAGGAAATACATAATAGCAAGGTATATTAATAACAGAGTGAAGGGAAACTGGAAAATACCACATTTAAAACAAACACTAGAACAGAAGTGATCAGGAGAGAAAAACAAAATGTCTTCTGCAATATCTTTTACATTCATCAAAAGTTTAACGATTCTCTTCAGATTGCCTCCCCTCTTTAATCTGCCCCTCACTTCCAACGGTTGTACTTATTTTTCAGTGCAGGAATGGGTGATCAGATTTACCCTTTCTAAGAGTTATTGCCACAACAGAAATCCTCTACTGAATTGAGAATCCCGAGTATTTCCCAATACTTTCTGTTGTATCCAGATACATATTTTACAAAGTTTTTAAGCCAGCAATTAAAAGTTTTAAAAATTATTTTAAAACGCATATGTCCGAAAGTATGGATGGATTAAGGCTTTTTTAAAATAATCCATCTTTGACTTTGTAGTAAAAGAAAACAGACATCTTCTTTCTCAAAACATTCAGAATTTGGTGACCTAGGGAAAAAAAAAAAAGAGCTTTTAGGTAAATAGCTTGAGGTTTCAGCCTTTCTGAAGCAAAGGTTATTGAAATCTGAAGCCAGAAACTTGAAAAAGTTAGTATTGATACTCTATTGTAAAGCCCAGGCTCATAAAGGATGTGAGCAGCAAAGCTAAATATCATAACAAACTTTCAGACATTCAATTAAACTTGTGACTATAAAGGTTAAGGCTTTATATTTTTTATATAAAGAAAGCAAGCACTTAGAAACTTGAGCCACATTTAAATCTCCCAGCAAAAGATAGTTAAAGCAGGTAAGAGGAAATGCCTAAGAAACAGGTTCATTCTGAATTCTCTCCCACCTGAACCTGAGACATTGTAGAGCTCTACTAGTGTATTACATTATCTATTTTATAATATTATTTGTTACAACCTTTTTGGGCAATTAGGGGAATAGGCAGAAGTTTTGTGAAACAATCTTGGATTTAAACATCTAAGTTCTGCCCCAAAAAGTAAAAACTCCTGCAACGGACTGAAGTTGTAAGATCTTGAAGTTTTACCTAAGCTTAAGGCTGTTTGGGTAGTTGCCATGCTAAGCAGAAAAGCACTGATAGAAGAGAGCTCATTATGTCCATTTTAAAATGAAAAAAAATAAGAGCTGGAAATGTTACGTGGTTAGTACCCAACTACACAGAAAGTATGTGCCAAACCAAACTGGCATCGTCTGAGTCCAAGTCCAATGTCACAAACACAACACTTACAAGATAACGGAACTTCATTCCTACCTAAACAGCAGCAGGTAGGGAATTTGGTTTGGGTTTTGTCTCTATTTTGTCTCTTTTTTTCTTTCCTTTAGCATATGCAATGCATCACTTCCTACTTGAGGAAATTCTCTAAAATGTGGAGTATTGAAAATATCAGTAGAATTCAGTTATTTCTTACTGAATCCATGTCATAGTGGGGAAGATTACTTTCCAGCTACAAAATACATTTATTTACTACAGCTCCATGCTTCAGCTTACTTACATGCTCAAGGTACTCCCAGGAGTAAAGCAACTTACAGGTATTTGCAGGTTCAAATTCTAATGAATAATTAAAGGCATTTGTGTTCTGTTTGGTGAATATGTTTTGTTACGTGATGGTGTTACTTTTATCCATATGAAATCCCTCGTGTTAGATACTCTCACGTACACACTGAGGACTAGTCCGTGCCCTGCTGGGGTGAAGCCCAGAACACGGGGCTTCAGATCTACCAGGCAGATCTCAGCAAATGCTTTTCAAACTGCCTTTGCAGGGGACAAGGGGGAAATCTGCAAACTCCCCCTGCTCAGCCACATTCTGGGTCATGGTCAATGACAAAGATAATCTTGTTATACAGCTACCTATCACTGCATAAACGAAACAAAGTTAGGCAGAAGAGAGTAGCTGCTACAAAGGAACATTGTATGCAGCTTAATTTCCTTACAATAAATTTTAAATTTGAAAATGGAAGCAAACTATACCCACGTGTGTATGTCCTATCCTAACCTGTGGCAGCATAAACCCTGTGAAGATAAGATAGCAACGCTTTATCTAATAGCAGTTTAGCCCTAAAACATATCCTCATTAGAGGAGAATGCTGCAGAGAAATATACTACTCCTCCGTTTTAATATAATGCAATTGAATTCATCCTGACTTTAACCGCTATGATCTATCGTTGCATTCAGCAGCTCCCAGGTGTCTCTATACTTGAAGACTATCACCATTTCCAACATGAAGACCAACCAACATGTAGGTCTGCTTTGTGAAGACTGCAAAGGTTCCCTCGTGCAGCCACACAACCAAAAATGGAGTCCACCAAAGAACTCTCCTACACTGCCTGTCTACAAAGGCAATGTTAACACAACACTGTATCATCCGTGTATTACTTCAGTGTAAAAATTTGATGATTAGTACTCTCTAAAGCAGTTACAAATGATTTTTTTCTGTAGTTTGATTTCACAGAATCAGAGAATCCCAGAAAGGCTGAGGTTGGAAGGGACCTCTACAGACCATCTGGTCCAACCCCATGGCACAGGGTGGCATCCAGGCAGGAGAGAAGGAGACTCCACAGTCTCTCTGTTCCAGGGCTCTGTCACCCTCACAGGAAAGAAATTCTTCCTCACATGGAGGCAGAACTTCCTGTGCTTCAACGTGTAACCATTACCCCTTGTCCTGTTGCCAGCCCCTACCGAGAAGACTTTGGCCCCATCTCCCTACATTCTCCCCTCGGGTATTTGTACATGTTGATCAGATCCCCTCTCAGACTTCTCTTCTCTAGGCTAAACAGGCCCATAGAATGTTTTATATCAGAACTGCTCTGAACTGCAAAACCTTTAAAATGGCTGTTTGTGTCACTGGCTCTTTAGCATTTACTTACTGTTGCTATCATCTGATTTAAACTGATACTGGACACTTAACAAGAAATAAATCTGATCAATAAATGACTGGAGACCCCTGTGAACCAAGAAACAAATCACCTACTAGTAAGATTTCATTTATTAATTACAATTCTTGATCTATTTTTTGAAGGCTGTACTTTTGGCACATGTCCTAGTGTTGTACATATATTCAGGTGAACACAAAGTTATTTAGGAACTGAATCTTAATTACCAGATGATAACTGCAACATGATACTGGCAGAATGACTACAACTCCTACATAGAGAAATGGTGACAACTTCCTAAGAAGACTTCAACACAGCAGAGGACTCAGCAAGAATATGGAAACACTTCGGAAAGTTGCTATGTCTCATAATCTTCACTTGTAACTATTTCCTTACTTCACCGCCTCTGAACTGAAAAGTGAGGCAAATAGCAAGGCCAGGATTTCTGAGAGAAACAAAGCATTTAGTCTCATGCTCTTTCCCAAACTGCTGTGGTCTTGGCCCATTCCTGTTTTGATCTTTGTAAGACTTGAGCAGCTATTTCTCACAGCAGGAGCCGGCCATTTCTTTGGAAGAAAGGTCTTTGGAAAAGCAGAAAGTTATTGAATTCTCTGTCCCATCCATGAAAATCTCTTAGCACCTTCACAATTCAGTTCTGCCCCTCCCCATTCCTTCATCTGTGAGTTCTTGTGGATCTTACTGGATTATTTCCAGTGGTCTATGTTTTCTTTTTTCTTCGTTTTTCCTTTAACCACAATTTTACGAGCCCTAAATATACAGACCACCAAAAAGCAGGCTCAATGAAGGCAACAAGCACATGAAATAACGTGCATGATACTTTTTTTTTGTCCTCTGCATGTGCCCATTCCACTTGTGCCTACCTCTGAACATACCAGAATGTGAAACAAGTAATTCTGAGAGAAAATGAACTGAAGAAGTCTGGTTTCTTAAAGATTTATACTGAGGCTGATAATGAGCTGTAACTGAAACTTTAGTCATTATTAAGACATTTATATGGTCTCTCATCCATGGGAATCAGTGTTTAATAAGAAGTAAGTTCATGTTACAGCCTTTGGGACATTTAAAGGATCTCTCAGCCCTACGCAGCTGCCTATTTTTATGAAAGAACTTAATTATATTTGAGATGGATTTGGTCAAAACTGCCCAAGAGCTTCAACAGTTATTGGGGAAGGGACACAGCCAAGCATGATCACATAATGGACCGTTTCCATAGGAACCAAGACAGAAAACAGTAATAAAATTGGTCAAAAAATGCATTGCAGACATTTTTAATTGATTTTTTTAAAAAAAAATCCGATCAGGTTTTAATCATATACCTGTAATACACTCATTTCTCCGCTTTCCCTCTCTGTACCCAGTCTGCAGACCTCTTCCTTTCTTCATTCTTGCTCTCCTTTATCTTTTGGGAACAAAAAATATCTTTCTCAAAATACAGAGGTTTCTGTGTCTACATTTTGTTGATCTTCTCTTCAGAGCACAACTCTCTTCCAAGGCAAGGCGAACTTCTCTGAAATATGCGCCAACGGCTGCCCTCAGCTGCTTGTGCTCATGCTAGACGTACGGCAGAACAAATTAAATGGAGGACCCACGTGGGTACAGGGTCAAAATACCACCTGTTCACCCAAATGCCTCTGAGAGAACGAAGGACTGGAGGTTGGAAGTGCCCATCTTGAGCAGTGAAGGTCATTTGGGGTTTCAGGCCATGGAGCAGATGGTAACCTGAACAACAGTGGGGAAGAAGTCTGAGAGTTGACAGTAAGCAGATATAATAATAACAATAATAAAGGGGGGCAGTCCCACGCTCTCTTCATTATGTTATCTTCAGGATTCATTGCCCTTCCCTGCTGCAATGCTAGTTACTGTCTCTTGCGGTCGCAGTGCCCTGCATTAAGAAATACGCCCATGCACGACACAACTCAACGACCTGAACGGCGGGACCTGCGGGCGCGATGCCGCTGGTGCTTCCGCGCACACTCCTGGGATCCTCCTGGGGATCCTGAGATCCCCGCGGTATGGAGCTGCCTGCTCCCCCTCGCCGTGATTTGGGGTTGGGCAGTTCGTCACTGGGATGTTCGCTGCCGTGAACCGCCCCTCAGTCCCGCACGGCATCTTGCGCTTGGCCGCATTTATGTTATCGCGTTTCCCCGTCGTGCGGAGGGGCCTTCCCAGCCCCGCGGGCTCCGGAGCCGCCTGCGGGACGCGCGGCCCTGCCCGGCCTTCCCGGCCGCCGCCAGCCACCCTCCCTCCCGGCCTTCACTACCGGGTCAGGCGGCGGGGAGGCAGGCAGGGAGGGAGGGACGAGCGGCGCCCGCCTCGCTCCGGCGCGGGCAGGCGGCACCGCCCGCTGCTCCTCCCGCCGCTGCCGCCGCCCCGCGCCCGCCCTCCTCCCCCTCCGCGCGCGCCGCCACTTTCGGTACAACTAGTGGCCGCGCACGCAGGGGCCGCGTCCCGCCGCTGCGGCTGCCATGGGTCTCCGCTGAGGCGCCGGCGGGCAGGGCAGAGGCTCCCCGTGCCCCTCGGCCGCCCCGCGGCGCCGCGCGGACACCCCCCGCCGCCGCAGCCTCGCGCTCCGCTCCCGGCGCCCCGGGGAGAGCAGCCCGGCGCAACGGGGGGCGGGCAGGGAAGCCGAAGGAAAGGAGCAGCGAGAGGGCGGCGGGCAGCGCATCCCCACGGCAATGTCCAAGGGCTTGAAGAAGAAAAGCCACTGGACGAGCCGGGTCCACGAGATTGTGATAGTGAGGAACCAGGAGGGGCAGCTGGGCTTCGAGCTGAAGGGGGGCGCCGAGAACGGGCAGTTCCCCTACCTGGGCGAGGTGAAGCCCGGCAAGGTGGCCTATGAGGGCGGCAGCAAGTTAGTGCCGGAGGAGCTGCTGCTGGAGGTGAACGAGACGCCCGTGGCCGGGCTCACCATCAGGGATGTGCTGGCCGTGATCAAGCACTGCAAGGACCCCATCCGCCTCAAGTGTGTCAAGCAAGGTAAGGGGGGCACGGCGGGCCCTGCGGCGGGGCCGGCGGCGGCTGCCGGCGGAGCAACTTTTGTCGCCGCGGTTGGGCTCGGCGCTCGCCGCCGGGGCTCGGAGGGCGGCGGGGCGCATCGCGGCGGGCGCGCGCTCCGAGGGCGAATTAAATGTGCGTCAGTGACAGCGCTGCGCGGCGGGCCGGCCGCGGGCGAACTTGGCCGGGGCCGCGGCGGCAGCGCCCGCGGGACGAGCCCCCTCCCGGGCCGGGGCACGGCGGCCTGGGCCGGGCCGGGCTGCCCGGGGGCTGCCGCGCCGCGCGGCCCCGGAGGGGCGGCCGGAGCGGCCCCCGCCGCCCGTCACGTCCCGCGGCTGCAGCGGGAGCGACGGGGGCAGCGTCTGCCCCCCCTTCGCCCGTCCCTGGAGCGCGGGGGTCGCAGAGTGGCGGCGAGAAACTTTTAGGAGGCAGCCGTCCCCTGTCGCCTCCCCCCGTCCATTCCCTTTCCCTTATTTATTTTGAAAGTGCTTTAATAAGTTAATAGGCTTCCAGAGAACGGCGATGTGGAAGGGGATGCCACGGATTAACTGTTTCTCTCCCTCGGGCGCGGGGCGAGCGGGAGCGATGCTGGCGAGCGGGAGCGCCGCAGCACGGCCCGCGCGCGGGGGCTGCGGCTGCCCCGGGAGGCCGGTTCGGCGGTGCCGCCCGGGCCGTGCTGCAGAGCCGCTCCCCGGGGCGCCTCGGACTGCCCGCGCGGGGACCGCGGGCTCTGCGCCATGTGCAGGGGTGTCTGCGCCTTCGCTGGGGCCCGCTGCCTTGGCCCACAGGACACGGAGACTGCCCTCGTGTTTCGTTTAACTTGTACTTTAACATCCTCATTTGAACTGGGGGCTTGTTGTTTAAAATGACATTTGTGGTATTTCTGAGTGTGTGAGCGATGCCAATCATCACTGTATCCGACCGGGCAGAGAAAGAGCCTAACTTTCATTCAGGCCTCAAGAATGGACTTTATCCTGTATTCAGTTATCTCTATAAGGTCTTGTCTCCAAATAAAGTTATGACCCCGGAGTTTTCCGTTTGTACTTCAGGGTAAGTTTTATAGTATACTGGAAATGGTATGCTGAGAGTTAGAAAATACAAGTTTATGTGATAAATAAAGATCAGAAGGGACTATAATGTATTCAGTCTTGCAGTGCAGTGTCACTTATGGGCTCCTGAACTCCAGGAAAACTGCTCTGTATATTCCCCTTTTTATCAATTTTAATGTGAGTGCTTTTACTGTGACTATATTTAAGAGAAGCAGTGGTAGAAGTGTCAGGAATACAGGAGCACATTGCCTGTTTCCTAAGTTATTTAAAATCTTTTTTTTTTCCTTTGCAGAAATGCTTTATAGATACTTTTTTACACTTATGCCAATGTTAGGTTAATATCATTTAATACATGAGACAGTCTCTGTTCCATTTATTCTCTGTTTTCGAATATTTCTTTTTAAGTCAAAGCAATCACTAGTGATTCATTATGTGTGCACCCTTAATAACGAGATCTGTCACACATGAATTAAGGACATTAGTCAGGCTTCTAGTCCATGGAGTAACTTTCTTGAATGAGACATAGAGGATGAACTCGAGATTGCACCTTAAATTGCATTTATTAGGAGTTTTCCCTCAATGTGTTAATACACAGCTCTTCTGATGCGAGCCCTCAAAGCGCTGCCCACATGACTGCGTGCTTGGAAATTGCAGTTCTGCACAGATTCTTGGACTGAGAGAGACTTCCTGGTTGGAATGATCTTTCCTATGCTCCAGCATCCTTTAGTTTGCCAAAGGGAGAGGCCTGTTGGATCCAGTTTCCTATTCTAAAAAAGGTCAAATTCGTGTTGTATTTTTCACCTGACTCCTTCTGTATAATCCCATCTAATCTCTGCACTCCTCGGTTGAAGAGCAGAGGCATCAGGCGCTGCTGTTACTCACAGTAACAAATTACTCCTGCCCAGCAGTACTTTACAGCAGTGTGTAGGAGAGAAGAAGCTGGGAAATAAAATCATTATATGTTTTTATAACTTTGTTCTCTTTTTAATTATAAAACACCTTTAGTGTGCTGGAGCAAGGTTAATGAGACCGTTATCATTGTTTCCGCATAATTTATCAGTGATAACTCTGTAAATTAAAATAGCATGACCTTGAGACCATGTGACTGAAGCTGCATCTTCAGTGCTGCCTAGAAATGAAGTCACAAGGAGAAATGTGGAGGTAGAAGATTACTATTTATAATGTGATGCTTAGGAGACTTAGCGTATTTCTCTTCTTTGAAAGTTTTAATAACTCAGCAGTGAAAACCCACTGTTAGATAAAATCAGGGAATGGCTAATTAAGTTTACAAGAAATAGCTTATCTGTTCTGAATTCCAGAAACGAAAGGTACTTTTATGGTATTTGATCATTTTGTGTTTAATTGAAGGTTTGGGATTAATCAATCTCCCCAAATATTTTGAAATAAAAAAATAACTTCATCTTATGATGAGCTATTTTTTTTTAAATAAGTCCAATGGAATGTTGCTGTTTTACGTGAGCTGAATATTTTGAGATACAAATGTTAACTTAGAAAAACAAGAATATAAAGTGGGAGTTGCTGTATATCATCAGGAGGAGTAAACATCATGAGAAACTAATTAGCAGTTTCGGAATATGATCCTACTTTGAACTCTCGTAAGTATGACACCTAATAAATAAGGATTTTAATAAATGAAGTGATTGCCTGGCTTTGCATGGGGAGAAAAAATATAAAAGCCATTATTATTATTCAGTTCTAATTGTAAGAATTCACAGAGAGAATTCCTTGGAGACTCTTGTCTGGGATTTCTTCTTCCCCTTTTTTTTTTTTTTCCTTCCGGACTTTTACTGTGGCAGATTCACAGACATTCTCTTAAAACACAGTGGGTGAAATTTTGGCCCAGATGAAATTGATCACAAAGCTGTCCTTGATACATTTAGGTTTTCACCTGTAATGTTCTGTGGATTTGGAAAATGCAGCCTTTGAATGGGAGAATTTTGTATAGCAGTCAAGTTAGGCGCGGTTGTAAATCTTAGGCATTTTGAACTTCTAGTTAGACACTCAGGGAAGGGAAGAGTCTTAGTTTCTGAAGTAAATACTTCTTAGTTTCATGTGTAACGTTTCACGTGTAACGTTTTTTATGTGAAATAGATTAAGGGCTATATTCTTCCCAAAAGAACAGAGGCATAGCTGTAAGAGTAGCAATGTGTTCAGGAAAGGCATCCTAATTTGGATAAGTATACAAGCCGAGAAGAACCATGTGAAAAAAAAAAAAATGTAGTCCCCAATTCCACCCTCTCTTCCTCACTCCTGGTCTTGGATTCATAATATCTTTTTTGCTCCAGTAATACCCGTGAGGAGGTGGCCCAGGCCCAGGATGCCCAGACTCCAGTGCAGCATCGATGGTAGTTCCCAGAGTGGCAGGAGCAGCCCCTTCAGCTGTGCTGCGTAAGCCGGGATCTTAGTTCTTTGCATAGAGCTGTAATCCTGCATGGATACAATCAGCAGCATCTGGATGAGGGGTCTGGAAGTGGGGATTTTAGTACATGGGAACAACGAATCAGATTTTGTTCCGTAAGTGCTGTCTGACACATCTCTTTCTCAAGCAATTTTTTTTAATATTAAGTAACCAGATTATTTGACTAACTGAACATTTTCTTCTTTTTTTTTCAAAAGTAATTAACTAGTTACATCCCAGATCTGAAGTGTCGAAGTTAGTAACAGTGATATGTAGATTAATACTTTCTAATATCTTTGATTTGATTCTAAACTGCTAAATTTCCATTTAAATGGCAATCAATAATGCTTTAAGCTCTCTATGCAAGAAAGTATTTAATGCATATAATGTAAATAGAGACTTAAAAAACTTTCCCTTCCAATCGCCTGCCAATCAGTAGGCATATGCTGGAATGATCCGCTGGCTATGGATGGTTTTAGGCATATTTCCAAGTACTTTCCCTGTCAGGAGAAGATCAGGATCTCATGAGGGACAGCAGAACATGGGCAGACTGCAGATCCACGTGCCCTGTGTGCTGTTTTGGTAGTGGCAGAAGTGGTTTCTCAGGGAAGAGGGAAGGGACAGGACGGTCCTGTCCCAGCACCCCGTGCTTTGTGGCTCAGGAATTGGGAGTCTATATAGCTACTTTTTTTTTTTTGAATAAATTCAGTAATGAATTTCAAGAATTCCAGACTTTTTTTCCCACCTTCCAACAGTGTTTCAATTTTGCAAAGTTTTGGCCTGCACAGACAAATATTATGTCATCTAGTTAAAGTACTAATATTTTAGTATTTAAACACTTCAGTATTCTTTTTATGTCTGTTAAAGCACTATCTGCATACAATATGTCTTTTTTAATGTGCTTTTTCCTGAGTATCATTATGTACTAGCTCCTAAGGTGTGAAAGCTGGAAAAAAATCTTCCTTATTGTTAAGAAAAATATAATAGGAAGCTGCATTATTTTCCTAAATAAACGATATTGCAGTATATTACAAAAAACAAATACAGAGAACTATGAATAAACCCGTCTTTGTACTTCTGGTATCTATTGCAAATATCTTATTTGAAAAAAATACTGTATTTCAAACTCTTTTTTTTCTACCTGATATGTCTTAAGATTTAACTAACTTCAGAAATTAAATTCCAACTTCTCTTTTCACCATTACTTTATGTCATTTTTGTGTTTGTCCATCTTAATTTAAAGACCATTGAAGATGACTTCTGACTCATGTGGCAAGTGATTTATTCTGTAACTCCTCCAGCGAGATGATGATGTTTCATGTCAGGAGCTCTGAATGTACACTGGCAATAGAATCATATTCATCAGTCTTTCTTTTGCTTTGAAAATTGCAACTGTGCCATTAAAATATGGGGCCATGACTTTGTTAGTGCATCATTTCCTTGAAGAAATGAAATAATTGAGAGTGCTCTGCTTGGTTTGCTTGAGTCACTCATGGTGAGGTTTGTCTCACACTTAACATTTGCCTGCCTGTTGATATTATTGACATCAAATGAAATTCTGTTGGTATAGTGGGTAAAACTGAGTCTGACTTATTTTATATAACTTATAACCTTACCTGCATTAATTCAGCATCTCCTAGAGTGATGGATCCTGCGCTTCTGATTTCCGTGTTTATGATCATCTCCAGGCTCCTTACAGATAAGGAGCTTCTTTCATGACATGTGAGAGTTGATTATTTATCTGCTTTTTTTTTTGTATACAAGGACTGTATACATGGAAAAATTCTTTTTCAGAGGAATTTATATGAAGAGGTCGTCATGGTTGTGATTTAGAAAGGGCGATGGAAATGAAAGTCCTGCAGTAGTTGTAGAAACAGATGTTTCCTGTTCTTCTCATCCTCATAATGGTATATGCTAATGAAAAATAAGGAAAGTCATCAAGGCAATGATCTGAGGACAGAGTGCTACTTGTTTACTGTTTTAACATTCAGGAAAAAAAAAGTTTTTCTTCCAATTCTAATGAAAAATTATCAGAGAATTTAGATTTTTCTTTTCTAAAGGTTTGTATTTGGGATTAATGTATCTGACATGCAAACTGGAAAAGCCTTATTTAGCCGTATGAATCTATTTATCTCACTTCCATGAGGCACTGTAGTTGATTTCGATATGGCTAAATGGTTTGAACAAGAAAGTCCAACTGCATATTTGTATATGTTTGTAATATTCTTCTGAGCGAAAGCAGTTTAATTTGCTATGGAAATTATATTAAAAATAACAAATCTAGAAGTGAAATAGGATTAATTTCTTAATTATTTATTCGTTGTCATATTTTAATCAATTGGACTGTCTTCTAAAGGATAAACTTAGGATAGATTGAGTCATTTGCTTAAAGAGTATATTTGCAGGATACATACATGGTTATAAATGTATAAGCATATATACACGCACACATCTGTATACATCTGTATACATATTTTTCAGATATATAGGTAGGAATTGTTATCTCTGAGTGTGTAAAACTGCAGTATTGCTGATGGAAAGTAATTTTTAGTGGCATTTATGGGCTTTAGAGGAGTAATCCAAAATATTCTTCATAAAAGTTTTGATGTGTCTATATATGGTACTCAGAATGAAATCATTTATTCTAGTGGCTAAGCAATGCACAGCATGTAGTTTCCTGCAATAGGAAATAAAATCATCATAAACTTTGAAATAATATTGAACAGAGATCCAATAATATTTCATAGGTGACTAATGAAGCATATGCAGTTTGTAGTGCCAAGTTTAGAGGTATTGATTTCAGTGGCAAGCAAAGTGTCCATCTCCAATTTTGTCGTTGGATGTCCCCACAAAACTGCTGTTAACTAAATTTTCTTGAATTGCGAGGGACATAATCTCAAGTCGTCTTCCCATCTCTGGAACGCACAGACTGTCCTCAGTGTCACAGAAAATCTTTGGCACAAGTGATGTGCTACAAACTGGCTTGCTTTCAGCCTCGTGGAAATTACCCAGCAAGAAGATCTCACCATCTTTGAGGTTGTTGTGCAGCTTTCCCACTGTCAGCTGAAACTGCCACCACGGGAAGTGAGGTGGCAGAGAGAAGCAAAAAAAAAGGAAGAAAGTGAAAGCTTTAATAAAAAATGGCATTCCTAAGTTGGAGTAATTTCCATTATATAATCTCCAAAGCCATAATTTTTAATTATTCTATTGTTTTTTAACGTTACCCTAAAACTTCAAATCTCCTATCCATAATTTGGCCTTTTCACTAAAAGCCTAGTTGACAGAAGCCTGTTTTTAGTGTAAATCTGCCACGTATTTACTCTTTTTACTTTGTGCAAATGAATCACACATGCAGTATTTCTGAGGTCTCACTCAGAACATGCAGATTGCTTGGATTCACTGTTTTATCAAAAGGTATGTTGCTGTCAACGTGGCACTTCCAGATATTTTCTCATTCATACATCATAGGTTATGAAGAGGAATACATGAGCTGTAGTGTTTCACTCTACTTAGCAGCTTCAGATTTTTCTGCTGGATGTCTTTGATTATTTCCACAATGCACAAGCTTAATAGGAAAGAAAGAAGAGACTAGAGGGAAAATGAAGACTCAGAGTGTTGGCATTCCCTTATTCCAGCTTGTTCCTGTCAGGATGGGAACAAGCCTGGTGCAGTTCTCACATTGTCCCTGGTCTGGGAGATATGTGACGCAGCCCTGACAACATATGGTTGTCCCTGTATCTGTTAACGGTAGTAATTTCATTGGATTATCCAGAATTAATGAATTGTTCACAGAGACATTCCTAAGGTTGTTTCACTGCAGCCCAGAACTTTCCTTTGAAGGTCTTTTACATAGGGTACTGGTGACAAAATAGAGATCACTCAAGATTATTATTATTTATAAAATAAATCCCAGGAAGAAGAAATATTATAGCCATGTCCTCAGTATGCAGGGAAAAATAGAAACAGATCTTATATGTAATGCTGATATGATGGCTCTGATCAGCAGAAAAAGAATTAGTAGATACATAATGAGCAAGACTTTTTACACTGAATGCTAGCAAATAAAGTGCATAGTTGTGAAATGTCGGTATTGCAGAGTGGAAAGCCTTCTGGGAGACAGGTGCAGGTGCCAGCCACCTTTTAGTTATTTACCTCTGTAATCCTTGTGTTGCCATATCTCTCATTGTATTTGCATTGGTCAAAATGTGGATGATTATTGGCTTTACTACACATTTTTTAAAAAAACCCTAAAAGTTCTTCCGGCTTCTTTTCAGTCCTGGCAATCATGAAGTAATCTGTGTAATTCCTAGTAATTGATATATCCATTTTACAAAGGCACATGTAACACTACAGAACGAAATTAGCAGATCCGTTCCATTCCAGGGCATTGCTTCACATAGAAGTTTTTACAACACAGATAACTTTTGTTTTTTTGGTTTTAAACTCAGATTGAAAACTGAAGATAGGTCCTGTTCATATTTGTGTGATTTTTGTTAAATATTTTCTCATGAGCTACATTCACGTGCCTGGTTCATTGTGCCTGTTGTGTCCTTTTGGTGTCTTTCGTTGTGCTAAATCAGCAATAATAAATATCATCTAAGCCCTTTTTATGCTACCAAGATGGTATGTTAGTGAAAACAAAGATTAGACCTTTTATATTTTAATTCTCCTTGTATTTTTATAAGAACAGCATTTTATGTTTCAGAGTATAGCAGGGGCCTGCTGCAAGCTTCATAACTGAACACAGCACCTCTGTGCGCGTCGTTTCCGTGCAATCCTGGCGGAGCGGAACAGGCAGCGCTGTTCAACCGCGGGTAGCAGAGCGGGAGGGGAGTGCAGAGCACCTTTTTGATGTAAGTGCTCATGGGCCTCTGTTCGGGAACATGCACTTACCCCAGGCATTTCCTGCACAGCCACTACCCTCTGCAAAGCCCTACGTAAAACTCCATCCTGCCGAGAGGGCTCCTGCGCTTGACGGTGTCAGGTGCTGGGACTGCTGCTCATCACACTGACAGTGACTGCTTCACTGGGGCTTCTGTGTGGGGTAGGTGTAACTGCCTGTTGGCTTGTGCAGCAAGTCTGAAACCTTTTGGTGAGAGGAACTGCCTTTTCATTACAGCAAGTCTCATGACAGTTTCAGCCTGGGAGTCTGTAGTTTCTATGGCAATGTAACTATTCACATTAAATTGAGTTAGCCATCATCTTTTTTGTGTTTTTTTTTGGGTAATTATTATCAAAAATACTTGATACTACTTTAGCACAAGATGGGTAACTTAATTTGACAATATTTCAGTCTTAGTGATAGAAGCTGTAGAGTAGACAATATTTGAGCAGTGTGATTCACAGAAAATACCCAGTTATGGCTAACCTAGAGTTTCTACTATTGCTAGCACTAGTCTCATGGTCTTTCCATTACAACTACTGCTGGTGAAACCAGATCAAAAAACCATAGCTGTACTATATACAAAGAAGAGATTTCCTGAACAATTCCATTTTTCTTTATATTATCTGTTCCATTTACTTGTGGAAGAACATTTTCCCTCTGTAAACTTCTAGAAGAATTACTGGAATTTCTGATAAGCCAGTAAAAAGAGCATTTTCAACACTCCATCTATTTGGTCTTTTTCCAGTAAAAATAGCATAAAATATTTCAGTAAAAGAATGCAGTAGAGCACTAAAGACTTTGTTGAGAAAATAAAGTAAAATCAAAATACTGTTTTTTTTTTAATTAAAATTAAAGTCAATAATTAAAGTATTAGTTAAAAGGTCTCCTGAATTTAGATTTATGTTGAGTTTTTATGTTATGCGTGTGGTACTTATGTAATGAAATAACTCTTCTTCAGAACAAGAGACCTACAGAATTTTAAAACGTCCGCTTTATGTTTCTGCATGAAATATTGTAGGATTTTGCAGACATTTTATCGGGCTTCAAGAAGTGTTACAGCTGCTGTGTGTTGATAGAGGGTTGGTGCTTTTGCTTTGTGTTTTATGGTAATAAAATGAATGTTTCTGGATCTAAAAGTTGCAGAAACTGGTTGGTTTGTTTGCTTGCATTGTTTCAATCAAAGAGAGCCTCTCCTGCATGTGGACAGAGCAAGATCAGTTTGTTTTAGGAGGGTAACAGAGCTAGAGGAATCCCCCAGAATCCAAGTGGGTTAACAGTAAGTAGATTGCTAGTAAGCAGATTTCTGACCGATTGCTGTAGAAATTGGTTCCACTGAGTTTGAAAATTTTTCCTTTTCCTTTCCAATCTGCACATTATGAGCCAGGGATCCTGAGGTGAATGCTTCTGGGGAAGTGAGACATTAAAGCAGAAGTCTTCACATATATCTCTCTAGACACTAATATTATGCTTGCCATTAAACTATCTGAACAGCTTCCAGATTCTAAAAATCTTTTACAAAAAGATCTATTCAGACTTCCCCAACAGGGAGTTATCCTTGTTGTCCTAACCAACCTCAGTGCAGGGCAGAAAGCTGGGCCCATGTGAAACTTGTTGCATTTTCCTTTTCCTAATCTAGGAAATCTGTTAGATATTGTTCGCTGTTGTTTGTGTATTATTTAAAGTCTGTTAAGCTTTTTAGAAGGAACGCATCTATTGGAAGATATACAGTTTACCAACAGAATTGGCACTGAGTGATTACTTAGTTTTCTCTCTTTATTCTTAAGAAGATATAATTTCCCAGAGCATTAATGCTACTTTTAGTGTTTCAAGGCAACCAAGATCATGGAGACAAGTACTCTAAGATGACAGGGAGAAATAGGCACTGCCTCAAAGAGTTTCTAGGGTTGAATTAGACACAGTAGATGGGTAGGAAAAGACAGCAGCACATGGTGATGAAATGAGTTGCCTGAAATCTCAGATCGATCAGTAATAGAGTCAAGAACCCTGCAATGTAATTTAGAAGTCTGTGCAAGCAGTACTGCATCCAAGTACAGGCACATACAACCGAAGACTGTGTCAGTTTAGAACTTCAGAAGAGAACTCCTCTTCACTGAGGAATTCTATTGATTGCTTGAGTAAAATATTTTTGTAGGTGTTTAATTTAAGTTTCTTCCATTCACTGGTAAATCTCAAATGCAGTTTACTCATCATGTAAAGCAAAGGCTTTTTCAGTAAGAAGGAAGCAGAGGCATGCAAAGACTTGTGCAGAGGAAAGTGTGATGGATTGTTGTCTCCTAAAATAAATTATATTTCAGAAATATAATGGAATCAGTAAAGAGTAGGAAACCACAGTAATACAAATTTATACATTTGTATTTGTTTGCTGCATTGACTGGACATACAAGTAACATCAACCACACTGTATGATACATTTATTACAATTCTTCTGGGCTGCTACAGCCTCTACCTGAATTATGGCAAGTTGCACAAGGTTTTTTGTTTGTTTGTTTTGCTTTTGTAAACAAACAAGCCCATCTCATTTGTTTTGGAAAAATGAGGAGTCCTCAAAAATTCTCAGGCAGAGCTTGGTTTGCCAAATGATTTGTACAATATAATAATAAAAAACCCAGCTCGGATCAATGGTGGTTTGTTTAAGAGCCCTGCTCATCTTTTAACTCAGATCAGGAGCAGCAATTGACAGAACCCCTGTAAAAAGTCTGGGCTAAGGTTTACAGATGTGAGGTGACACTGCCTCCGAATATCTGAGAAATCACTAAGAAATGAGGCAGTCTTGATTTTGCCAGGATATCCAGTATCCATTAGTTAGGCAGGGCTCCATTAAGGCACTTTTGGTTCCATTTATGGCATAACATGGTTATGCCTTCCTGGCTCTGTGCTTTGATCCCTCCTTGGAAAGCTGCCAATCCCTCTCTCTATTTTTGCCCCTTCCCTTTGCCTCTAGTGTCTCATTTCTAACAGCAAACTGTCTTCCCTCCCACCAGCTCTAACACTTACCTGCTGTGATGTTATGTCTGCCTGAACTGGCAAAGTACTTTTTGCTGTAACTCTTCGAAGTTTGAGAATCCTCTGGAGGATCTCTGCATCCTCCTTCTTCATTGCTTCAGTGTTAAAGGGGTGGTCAGTGAGAGATCAGAACAGGATTTCCCCTGAATGAGCAGCTAGACTTAGGTCTTTCTCAGAATGGCCCAGTTCACCCTTGTTTTGGGATTCCATCCTGCTGAGGTCTGCAATCATAAAAGATATTTAGGTCAACTGTTTTCATATTTCTTTTCAGCTCCTTTTTTTTTTTTTTAAATCGCTTTTGTATACAGCAAAATACTTGTAGGTCTTTTATACAAAATGGCACAATTCAGTGTAGCACATGATATACACTTCAGTTGATGAAAAAACTCATGTTTCCTTTTGACAGCGATGTAGTTCCATTCCCTGTGCAGCATCTTTCTCCGTGGGATACACTGTGTAGTTAGTCCAGTAGCCCCGTGATTCTGGAGTTGGTAGTGGACATGCTTCTGCCCTGCGTTTCCATCATTAATTCACTGAGGCTCTTTACAGTTGCAGACATTTGTAGGGCCAAGCACAAAAAGGATATAGGAACCCTTGAAAAGCTGTTGCCTCTGGCCTGAAAAGCAGCAATACTGTGCAGCAACTCGGGCAATGTCTGATGCACTGTGTGGCCAGTGTTGCCAGAGAAGAGGCAGACGAGCTGCACTTTGGCCAGCAATCCACAGTCCTGTCTGTGAGGAGCCTGGTGATCCGGCAGGTCCAAACTGTGCCCATGAGGATAGCGCTGGGATCGTCCCAGGAGCGTGCCAGGGCTCTGCTCTCCCGTGTGCAGCCCCAGGACAGGCAGCCCTCAGGCTCTCCACGCTCCGTTTGTCCTCGGGGCAGGAGGTGCGGAGATCGGCCTTTCACTCCAGGACCATCCATGGAGCAAGTCCATAAAGCAGTGATCTCCGGCAACCATTGATGGGGGCTAGGCCTGCATGGGGAATTTTTCATCTAGCATTTAAAATATTGCCTTTTTTTTTTTTCCTCCTCATTTTTTCATTTTTTTTCAAAATGAAACCACTGTCAAAACTTCAAACATTTTTGAAGATATATTCTTACTTTCTGACCAATCTTCTTCAATTCAGTTGAATCTGTCCATCCTGACAGCAAGTGCTGCTAGCCACATTGCTGGGCACTGCTTACATGCAGAGAGAGGAGAATGCCATAGACTCAACCACCAAATCACTGACTAGTTGCAGCTTTTAAGTTCTTGTTTGGAGGCCTTCCCAGCAAGAGCTGACCACATCTCATCATGTTTATCTTCTAAGATCTGAAGGGTCACAGAACTAGTGTGGCATTGCTCTGTGTCAAAAGTTTATGCACATGTTTATTCATGTTTTGCCTTAAAACAGTGTGTGTGTCACTGCTGAGAAACAGTTTCTGATCAAATGCACGAACAGCCTCTGTGTCTCCATGTCCCCCATTTTTATTTTATTTTTTGTGGGCTGGCAGCAACAGATACTGCTGTGTCCTGAGTACAGCCTGCAGTTAGGGAGGGTGGACTTGCAATGCATGATTTATAAAAGAGGTTTTAGAAGGGCAGCAAAACAAAAAGAACAACAGACAGTTGATTCAGTTCTCTGAGTCAGGAATTCTCCTATATTTTAGATCGCTAATTTTATAGGGTTTTTTTTTTTTTCTGTTATGAAGAGCATGTCTGCTGAATTTGCAGGAATTCTTTCCTAGAACAAATGTATAAATTCTATTATAAAAGTACAGATTAATTTACAAATGCTATATTTTCCTTCAACCCCTGCTTTTTTTTTCTCACGCTGCTTTAACCTGCAGACCACAAAGGCTGTTTGACTCTTCTGAAGCCTTCAAACTTTATGTAAACATACCTAAAAATGTAAAAGGGTCCTGTAGCAGAGGGGCTCCATTTCTAAGGTCTATATAAAATTTCCTGCATTATGAACTTTGCATAAGGAACAAAGAGTTTACTCCTATCTTTGGAAAATTAGTAATCATTTTGAGTAATAATATTATGGGTCTTATACCCATTTTCTAGCATTTGGCATGCCAGTTATTTTAGCAATTGGCTTTTAGGGACTAGAAACTGCAGTTTTCTCAGCATAAGATGCAGGCGTTCTGTAGTTTCCAGGATGAGACACATACAAAATAATTTCTTAAAACAAGGAGCGAGTGACTGGGCCAGCTGAAGGCAGTTGCTGTGATCAGAAGGAGCAGCCTCTTTTAGTGCCTCACATAATGCAGTAGTTTCCGACTGCTCCATTCCAGGATGGTCATAACTCCGGTCACCTGCACAGTTCATTCTTAACCTTGAGGATCTTCCTTTAAGTTCTTTCCTTTAAATATAAATTTGCCTTTAACAATCAGGTAGGCATCATGTTTGCTTGCAGAGCACCTGCAACAACAGAGAATTTCTGTATCGCTCATGTCAAGCAAGACAGCCAAGAATTACATGCCCATGCTGATTTATGCCATACCAGATGGAATTACACTGGAAATGCATAATTTCATGTGTCCTGCAGAGCTTTGCTTTGTTTTCATGTGCCAATATCAACTATTTAGTACAATTTTATACCAGTATTATCAAGTTCACAACATAATGTGGAATATTTTGTTTCTGTTGTAGGGGAGTTTCCAACAGACTCCTTGTAGATCATGTATTACAATGTGTTAGAACTGTGTTTTAAGGTTTATAATTGAGTTTTACTTACTGAAGCTGTCTGCAAGGAGTGCTTGTAATTTAGTTCTGTTGTAGAACTGTTCATGAAAGAAGGGAATTCAGGATTGTTCCTCAGAAAGGTCTGGGAGTGTTTTTGTAATTGCTCATTATAAATGTAAGGAATAATTTGGCTAGCAAAGACAAATGAGGAAAGAGGAAAAAAAAAGTTAGGAATGGAAGATAATGTTGAGTAATTAAGGGGATATAAAGCTATCTAAGGCGATATAAAGCTTTTGTCGGTGCGTGGTACTGGTGTTACTGCACAAGAATCTCCTCTACCGCTGCTTTTTTCACATTATATGTCCTAACACAGGACTCCAGCTGGGCAAACAGGGTAACACAAAGAGCTGGGACGCGTCCCTGAGCCCTGGAGCTGTGCTGCCCTGGGGCCAACGCAAGGGTAGGAGTTGCCTTCCTTTGGAAGTGGAAGAGGACTGGAGCTAGTGCCTTGGTCCCCACTGTGCGAAAGGAAGGTGGGATTGTTTCATCCCATGCTCCCATGGGCAGTGGAGGGAGACAAATCCAACCCCTTGTGCTTTGGAAACCATGGAAGAAAACGAGGGTACTTTCACCCTGGGACAGCCTCCTCCCCTTTGCTTGTCAGCATAGCCCAGTCTCCAAGGAGGAATGTCCTTTCCTCCCTTCTCTCCTTTCTCCCAACATCCCTTCCAGCTGCACCAGCACCTAAAGATGGCAAATCCTCCAGGGCCATCAAGCTGCGTCCTGCAAAGAGGTGCAGCCCGGCCTGGCTCACCTGCATCCCTCTGGCCGCTGGAGCCAGCGCTGACATCCCACGGAGCAACGAGCCCGCGCGCCTGCAGGCCCGGAGCACCGAGCGCAGCCCCGTGTGGAGCCCCGTGTGGAGCCCCGTGTGGAGCCCCGTGTGGAGCTGCGTGTGGAGCTCCGTGAGGAGCTCCGTGTGGCGCCACTGCCCCCGAGCTGGGCCGCGCCAGCCCCGGCCCCGGCCTCGCAGGTGGCACCTCACGAGCCGCCGGGGCGACACGTGGGTGTGCGCTGAAAAGGCTCATTCTAACCAACAGCTTCTTCAAGCAGTTCGTTATCCTTAATCGTTCAGCAAAACTCAGCAGAGGAGGTAAATGTGCTTATTCTAATAAAACTTTGTGTATCTCCCAATTTTTTTTTTAGTGAATCTGTATAACAAAAATCCTGGGAGAAGCTGTATATTTAATACATGCATACCTAAGTGAAGAATTTGACTTAAACCAACAGAATAAAGGTTTTTGAATTAAAAAAAAAAATCCATTTTTCATCCAAGCTTTGCAGCATGTTCTGTATATAAAATGTCATCTTCTTGTGATTTTCCCAGATTTAGAGCGTACTTTTTTTCATTATATCAGCACAAAAACTCAAAAGCTTCAGTTTTTCTGTACTACATCAGCACATACCCAGCGTAACTCCCTGATTCTGTGTGTTGGGTCTTGTATATTGGAGCGTGTTCAGCATCGATCAGATAAACATTTGCCTGTGTTGCAATCTTCAGTCTTGTGATTTGAGAGGAGCAAGGGAGCTATGTGCATAATCTCACTGTGTTTCAAAGACATTGGAGCACTTTTTATGTTTCTGCCCTGTCTTTTAAGTATGTGATATATTCTATAGATCAAACTGCAGAACACTTAATATATAATGTAGTGCATTGTTGCTATCCATGGCACTTAATGCACGTAGAGTGAAAAAAACCTTGCAATCCCAAGGAATGTAAAAAACAGTCATAAGGAGTAAAGCCACCAAAAAAAGAAAAAAAAAAGAAGCCAAAACTAAAAGAAAAGAAATACAACTTATGTGACGTTTTAAAACCTTGGCAGTGTTGTTTCACTTGCAGCTGGCAGCGATTGGAAACGTCTCTCCAGAGATGGCCAGAAAATGGGTGCTTCTTTCAGAGGATGGGCACCCTAAGGGCTCTTGTTGCCAGTAAAGGAGAGGTTAGTTTATACAGTTGGCCTCCAAAGCTGATGAGGTTGACCCAGTGTCCCATCTGTAAGGACACATGAAAATACATGGCTTCCTTTGCATCTTTACAGCCACATCCTGATATATTAAGACAGATCGCTTTGCATCACTTTTTGGATACTCGCTGTAGAGGTATTTATGTGCGGCTCTATAGGTAAAGATGTCTGTATTATGACAAAAGAACAAAGGTGTAGGATATATACTGTTTGATAGGCAATGGGCAGGCACTGAGGAGAGTGGGGCTCAGCCTCCTTCTCTAGATACCTTAAATAAATCTCTTGGTCTCTCTTAGTTCCTCAGTGAAAATCTTTATTAATAAAATAATGCAGAATATTAAACTAATTGCTGTAATCATGTTGAGCCTTGCCCTGCGTTTTATCCGTTAATGAGGTGCACAGTTGGTGCAGAAACCGCTTCCTGGCGTTCTCGGCCCAGTGCTCCATAAGACATATATGATAATTATCTCCATATGATAAGCATGTGGAGGATAAGAAGGTGTTCAGGAGTAGTCAGCATGGATTCACTAAGGGGAAGTCATGCTTAACCACCCTGCTAGCCTTATATGATGGAATGAGTGGCTGGGTAGATGAGGGGAAAGAGGTGGTTGTCATCTGTCTTGATTTCAGCAAGGCTTTTGACACCATCCCTCACAGCATCCTCTTGGGCAAGCTCTGGAATTGTGGGTTAGATGAGAGGACGATGAGGTGGATTGAGAACTGACTGGATGGCAGAGCCCAAAGGGTCGTGATAAATGGGTCCAAGTCTAGTTGGAGACCTGTAGCTAGCGGTGTCCCCCAGGGGTCAGTCCTCGGTCCAGTCCTGTTCAATTTATTCATCTGTGACCTGGATGAAGGCACAGAGTGCTCCCTCAGCAAGTTTGCTGATGACACGAAACTGGGAGGAGGAGCTGATACCCCAGAGGGCTGCGCTGCCATCCAGAGGAACCTGGACAGACTGGACAACTGGGAGGAGAGAAACCTCATGCAATTCAACAAGGCCAAGTGCAAGGTCCTGCACCTGGGGAGGAATAACCCCAGACACCAGTACAGGCTGGGGACTGACCTTCTGGAGAGCAGCTCTGCGGAGAAAGACCTGGGTGTCATGGTGGCCGACAAGTTGACCATGAGGCAGCAGTGTGCCCTCGTGGCCAAGAAGGCCAATGGGATCCTGGGGTGCGTTAAGAAGAGCATCTCCAGCAGGTCGAGGGAGGTGATCCTGCCCCTCTACTCAGCCCTGGTGAGGCCACATCTGGTGTACTGTGTCCAGTTCTGGGCTCCACAGTACAAGAGGGATGTGGAGCTGCTGGAGAGAGTCCAGCGCAGGGCTACAAGGATGATCAGGGGCCTGGAACATCTGCCCTATGAGGAGAGGCTGAGGGAGCTGGGCCTGTTCAGCCTGGAGAAGAGAAGGCTGAGAGGGGATCTGATCAGTGTCTACAAATAACTTAAGGAAGAGAGTGAGGGGAGCCACCACTTTTTCAGTGGTGACCAGCAACAGGACAAGAGAAAACAGCCACAAACTGAAGCATCAAAAGTTCCACATGAACCTAAGGAAAAATTTCCTAACAGTGAGGGTGACAGAGCACTGGAACAGGTTGTCAAGAGAGGCTGTGGAATCTCCTTCTCTGGAGATCTTCAAAACCCGCTTGGACACAATCCTGTGCCACGTGCTCTAGGTGACCCTGTGTGTGCAGGGAGGTTGAACGAAATGATCTGTAGAGGTCCCTTCCAACCTTAATGATTCTATGATTCTATGAATATATTTGTCTCTTGAAAAGGTGTTGTGATGGTAGCGCCATTAATAATCATGATGAATGCAGCTGCAATAGTGATAAGGGTCACTAATGGGAGAGGTAGTGATAATAATATGACTTAGAGACATATAGCAGTTAATTATTCAGTACTGGCCTGATCTTTGAAAACTCAACTCTGAGGACTGAATTAGAACCTGTATAAATGAGGGAGAAAGCACAATATGTTTTTAGTTTGAGTATGTAGTTTTTTCTTCTTCCTTTTGTGTATGTAACTCATTGTCTCAGGATATTTTTCATATCACTTTTGAGGCAATATTCTAATCAAAGCAGTTATATTTTTATTGTATCTTTTTTCTTTTTTTTTCTCTTTTAGTTGCTTTGCAAGTATAGGCTCTTCCTTCATTCATGAGATTCTTTGCTGTTATTATTAGTTTTCCAGAGAGAATTTTTCTGCAAGTTGGGAGAAGTAAAGAAGACTCTTACAGAGTATGTTATCCTTGTCCTTTGTCAATGCAGAACATATGCTGAAGGCTTTCTTAAGCATTTATGTAATACCTATGGCCAAATATTTGGACTCTGGGACAGTTCCAGACAATTTAATTTTTCACTTTCCAACAGAACTGTGGTAGTAGAAGCTAATCCTGCTGTTTGTGATCATTATCTTTGCACTAGATTTTTCTCTTGAGAGTATGTGAACATTTTGGAAGATATTTAGTCAAAAATATATCTCTGTGTTTCCTTGTTATTCTCCTTCTACATTTTTCTAATCCTGATATTTATCAGTACTGTTTCTTTATAAGTAATCATCTGCTTTCTCCATTGTATTCCTTTGCCTTTCTGAGCTTTTGCACTTCATTTTCATTCATTTTCACAGTTACCAACATTCTGCTGGTTGTTGCAGAGGTAGCCCTGAAAGAGAATAGAATTTAAAAAATCTGGTCTCAAGAGTGAATTTAGTATCAATTCAGTAAAATTCAACAGTGCTAGATAAATATGAAATGAGGCAAGAAAAATATAAGATCCAATTTCATAAACATGTTATAAACTTGATTCAAAATGTAGGTGTTTTTGAAAAAACAGTCATGAACATAAATGAGTCCTTTGATCCTTCTAGCTTACATTAAAGAGAATGAGTTTCAGCATTTTTCTGAAGATGTTGATTCTTTTATGCAATCTTTCAAACTCTTTGGTATTTGTTAGATAGCTTGTTACATATTTTAGATTTCAAGACTGAGATTGTTTATTATTCTCAGATTTTATATGAGATATGGTACCTCATTCTTTACTTTTGCCTCAGATTGGTTTTACAAAACTATACCAAGTTTATTTGGATAGTTTTGAAAAAAAACAGTTCTTTAAAATCCTTAATCTGCATTTTGCACTTAGAAATAGGAAAGATCATCTACCTGAACAAAAACAAGATATGGGCTGAAATAGATTTTACCTGTATATATGTGTGAAGATTTTTGTACAGTTTTGGAAACAAAATCTGCTGTTAGTTAAGACAGTGGAAGACTTGATTAAATTTCTTGTGGAATTGCTTTGTATTTATGGTCAAAACGGAAAACATAACATGTGCCACTTTCGTTAAGATACCAGAGATTCTCTTTACTCCATCTACAGGTGCAAGATCTGAGTTTAGTAAAGATAGGTGTTTTCTAAAAATGTTTTTTGTTTATTTCTTTTCCAAAAGTTAGGCTGAATCCCTACACTGAGTGAAAAGAACCAGAATACTTGGCTTTGATGCATAGCACAATATTACCCACCAGAACATTAAGTTTCAGGCAGTCTGTGTTTCTGCTTTAGAGTTCTGATTTATTATTTATCATAATGTCCAGTGTGAGAGTGCTGGGGAAGAATTTGCTTTTCAGTATTGTGGAACATGAAAAGCTGAACCCTGACCTGAAGTGATCTTTGATTCCATCATTCTACGCCAAAACAAACGAAAAATGTGATCTTAACCCGTCGAAGATTTATGTCATTCACATATAGACAAAGAATGAGTATTGTAAGCTTTTCATGTCTAACTTTTGTTTAATATGCTGCACATTTGGTGATTGAGATGATGGATTATGTTATAAATTCCAGCTGCACTTTTACAGCTCAAGCTCTTACCCAGTATATAAGTTATAGGAACACATAGTTATTTGTTTAATTGCATTATGGTCGCTCACCATTGCAAACCTGCGTTCCGAAGGGAACATCAGCACTACAGCTGAAGGAAGAACCAAAGTTGCATCCCAGTGACTGAAAAAGCAGTTTGTACATGCAATATGTGCTTGGTATTAGGATGGTTTTAGGATGACATTATCTGGAAACAAGGCAGTAATATCTAATTATTTTGCGTTTTCGACAAAATTAAAATTCTCTTGTTATATTTGGGTTTTAAAAACCCTCCATCAACTCTGATGTTAGAACTGATGGTAAGAACTTTGAAAGTGCAGGTAAATAGGTGAGGGTTGCCAATAATGTGTAGCAGCCTTAAAACTGTTTTTATAATCTGAGTATACATTTCTGAGGTTTCTAGTACGTCCTAATGCAAGCCTTCAATTTTAGCAGTAGTAATGAGTTCTTCCACAGTTTAATTTGCAGAGTAGTTAGAATTAGTATCAGGTTAACCTAGAATGAAAGACAAATGATTGTTCTATATATAGCAAATGAAAGACTAATCCGTGTAATGACAAGGCTTTTACCTACCTAGATTTATCAAAGGTCATTTTCAGCCTTAGATGTGTTCTGAATATCCTACAGATTCACCTGAGAAATTGGGAGTATTTTCAGTTTTTAAATGTTGTTTTGATCTAGGTTTTTAAGATGATGATCAGTTCTTACTTTAGCTCACGTTAGAAATCGGGTTACTTGGCATTTATTGGATTTTAAGTTCTGCGATCACAGTTCCAAATCCATTTGTTACGTTTAACTGCTGAATTTGAGACAAATTGAAACTGGTTTCCATGGCCTGTCACTATCATCATTAATATTAGTAGGATGTATGGATACCTATTTTTTTTGAAAGTCGAATCCTGGGATATGACAATTTTGGGGGACCCAGACAATAAAACATTGGGAGAATATGAACTTTGCTACATAGCAATCGGTATTCGCATACATACTACAGGCAGTGTCTGTAGGGAGGTGTCAGTGTATAGACCTACAGAAAAACGCACCGAGGCTGGGATTGTAAAAGGACACAAGGGAGCAGGAAATCCTTGAAATGTTTTAGTGGTTTTGAAATTTCCCCTGGCAGAGTAAGGTTTCGATACTCGGTTGGCTCACTCCTGGTTCCCTCAACTGCTTTATGATCGGGGGGACCTCGGGGTAGCTGTGGGACTATCAAATGCCGATTACCACTTGGGACTGGGCCAAAGTTTAATACGTACAGACAGTAGATGTAACTAGACCTCAGCCATCGGCGCAGCTGTCTTGGTTCCCCAGAGGCACAGTGTACAAATTAAAGCTGCTAGGATTAGTAGTGGTTCTGCTTCCTACTGCCTTGTGATGCCTGATTTGGTTCACTAAATCATTTATTTATTTGAAAAGAACAAATTGAGTTTCTTGCTTAGTACTGCCCGATTCTGCTCAGTAATTCACAGGTCTTTATTTCTGCAGAGTCCCTCATTCCATGGAAGGAGACATCGCATCTTGCTTGTGTGCTGTGTACACATGTAAAATATGAATGAGTGTATGCAGGAAGAGAAGAGGTGGTGGACATGCACTTCAGAGGTGCTGATTGATACTTTTATCTTTATGGAAAAGATAACTAGATAATGTGAAAAGGAAGTGATCTTTTCCCCCTTATTTCTCCCTTAAATAATTAAGCGACCATGGCGTATTCTGGTCTTTTTGCTCTTGGTAAAACACATTGATTTTCTCAGAGTAAATACTTAGGAAATGTGTCAGGTTGGAGGCTTAACCCTCCATGTACTGGGCACAGTGTGAAATTCCCCACACCACAAACAAGCAGCTCGTCTCAGGCCAGGAGACTTTTGTGGTGGCGAAGCTGCTCTATATGCATCTGGAAACAGAAAAATACTAAATACAGGGAGGTCACTAGACAGAGGTAGGCAGCTCACGTGTGAGAGATTTAGGCAGGGCCTGGGAGGCAGTTTTAGGAGTCCTGAGCTGCTCATATTGAGTATAGGCGGGGAGAGTGCTGTCCCCAAGATGTATTGGACTTGCTTTACAGCGACTCTTTGCAGCTTCTGTGTCACCTATGCAGTAAGTTTGCCCTGCCAGGATCCTGCAGACGTTTATGAAGAATTTCTGCATGTCCCAGTTGCTGTAAGCATTCAGGAACTTAGTGGATCTCATATAAAACAACTGGTGGTTGTAAATGTGATAGAGTTGGAAGTAACAGTTGTTATATAAAATAAATACAGTTAAACGCTATGCTGTGTTTAAACAATTGATATACAAAGTTCAGTATTTTATAAAGAAATTAACATTTATAAAGAAATTAAAGTATGCAGAAATGCATACTGCATTTCTGGAACATATACAGAATTCTGTAATAGACCAGAGAGAGTCTATGTAAATATAGATTATTTTCATAGATTCAAAATATGTGAAAGTGATCATCAGAGCCTGAATAGTAGGTTTTAGTTTCAATGTCTGCATCTTTTTTCTTTTTGAAAAAAAAAAAAGGCAGAATTTTAATTAGCTGTCTCATTTTTTTTTTAATTTAATCTACTTTGGGAGGGAAGGCCAATCTTTAAATAATTCAGTGGCTCAAAAAAGAGGTCCAATGACTTTTTGTCTCCTGTTTTATTATTTTATGATATTGCCTTTGCTTTAAACTTCTTTCTTTTTTTTGCTCATAGATGGTTCTTCATTCTGTCTCTGTGCACAGGCATTAGTATTCACTCACACAATGTAAAAGCAACAGAAAAGTAATTTTATCCCGTTAAATGCAATAAATAAATGCAGATTTTTTTACGCATAAGAATAAAACAGGGAAGCAGTGCCAGGAGCCTGTCAGAATCTAAATTATTGCCTCTATTTATGACTCAGTGGTGGAAATTTGGAAGAAGTTTAAACTTCACATAGAGAATTTTTGCCCAGAAGATTTCTTTTTAATATCCCTTTGAATATCTTAAAATTACATGAATTAAAAAGTCGAGATCAGTTTTAAAGAATAGTTTTATGATAATATATTACAAATGAGTTCTAATGATGAGAACATAAAATTATGAGCTGAATTTTCATCTTCATTTTAATTTTCATTTATGGAATGGAAAAGAATATGTTGGTCTTATACTCTGTGTACTGAGAATAAAACTTATATTATTTAGGTGTTGTAGTGATTCACTTGTGAAGACCTTTTTTACAGAGGAAAAGCAGATTTGGTCTCTTGTTTGTGACGGGCTCAAAATCATGTGATTTAATCACTTTGGAGAGCAACTGGAACAGATAATCCCCTTGGAGCTTAGGAAGTGCTACAAAATCAGGGTATGAGCTTGCAAATCCTTCATTATTTGACCAAGGACCATGAGTCCTATTTTTAACAAGTGATGCAGGATGGCATAACGTCCCCTAGTCAGATTTGAGGTGATTTAGGCACTCAGGAAAGCTTTGCTTGCCAGCTACATCCGTACACTCCCATGCTTCTTAGGGTACTGCCCAGAGTGCACTACTGCTGGATTACCGATGAGAAACCTCTCTTTTATTCTGACCTAAATATGTTCCTGATCAAGTATGAGCATCTGAAGCAACCAATTTTGATTCTTAAATGGGTTAAAGAAGAGAGCAACCTCCTCTCCTAAAAGCAGAGATCTCTTCTTCAGCATTTTGCCCGGGTGACTCCTTTCTTTCACTCCTTCACTGAGGATGTACAATTAGAGGACAGGGGAGGAGTTATTACCTGGATGGCTTCCAGCTCTCTGATGAGTTGGTTGGAACAGCAAAACCCCCTAGTGATGACTGACGGTTTTCTTTTTCTTTTTCCTTAAATCTGGGAATTCCTTAGCAATGGAAGAATGTTTATTTTCTGTCTGCAGAACTGGTGTAGTAGTTTGCAGTAGCTGCAGTGTTTGGGGGTTCACGAACCCTGGCAATCTGGTGGCTCCCTGCAGTTCTTCCCCCCTCGAAACTCCTGGAACAAAAAGAAGGGTAAAACCACTGATGCATCTGATTCTCCAGATACCTGTATAATTTTTAATCTCATTATCTTTCCAAACGCTGTGTCCTGTGACCTCAGGAAGAGACATCTCTGCAGTGCTGTATATGAGACCTCTACTTAACCATATGAAACTGATCTGCAGAAATGGGGAGATGGGTAGAAATGCATTCGTCAGTTCTGGAAGAGAATCTGGAATAATTTCTTATCCAGACTTAAACTGAGATGAAAATGAAAGGATACTGAGAATAGAGTTTCTGGATGTTTATGGTGGCACTTTTTTTTTTTTTTCCTTGGTGTCTGGAGATAGCTACAAGTGTAATTTTATTTGTATACTTTGCAGCAGATTATTATATTTGTATAGTTTGCAGTAGACTATCCAGAACTGCTGGGGAGATGCCTCCTAATCTAATTATTGCAGAAATCCAAATACATATCTGAATACAAGTTAAAAAAAATAGCCTGAATGTTTCTTTGCTTAGACTAAGCTTATGTTTGAGGAATGATTTCAGCATCTCAGGTCTAGAATGGACCATCAATAACCAGTTAGGGCTACAGAGCGGTCTTTCCTTTAATGAATGGCAGCAGCCTGCAAAATGAAGGCATCCGTGCTGCCTTCACCATAGGAGCATGTGCAACCACCGTGCAGTAGTTCACATGCTAAAATACATATTGCCCAACCTGGGTGAACAATTTTTTAAGTTGTCTTCATACATATTTATATGAGTGAATGAATTATTAGAGTGTCTGCCTTCTCTTTACACTCCGCACTTGGAATTTATGCCTATATGATCAGGTATCCATTACACCCTGACATTTCATTGCTCAGCCACTTTCCCAAAGGATAATTTATTTATTCTTCTTATCTACTTGTTTATAAAACTAGTTTAGAAAGGAATTTTACATAAGGGAAAAACGAGGCTTTGACTGTAGGGAGAAAATACGAAGCATAAGAGAATAGCTGGAAACCCCGCAGGTGAAGAGGATGCCCCCTTCCATGGTGTTACATCCTCGGCTGGTATCAGTGCTGTATTGTGTCGGAAGCAACCCCTGCAGCTTCCCCGCCAGAGTGTCTTGTGAGGTCTCTGAGTCAGCAGATAATGGAGACAAATTTGGGATTTGAAAGACTCCTTACAAAAGACTTTTTTTTTTTTTTTAAAGATTGACATAAAAAACAGCAGATTTTCCTAAGAAACCCCGCTTTCTTAGACTTTCTACCTTTATATCCTTTTGTTCTGGTATGTCCAAGTGCTGTTTTCATAGTGCTCTGCTCCAGTCTGTTCAGGTTTCCACACCATCCTCATGGCCATTGTTTCCGAGTGCAGTTGAGTTCTGCACGAAACTACATGACAAACATCTGTCACGTTGCTCTTTCATCCTCTCCCCAGGGAAGAACCAGGCCTGCAGTGCTGTATTTTTATAAGAGTTTTGTTGTTAGGTTTGTTTGTTTTTCATCTATATATGTGTTGCTGTAGGTTGACGTTAAAGCAGGATGGCTCAAAAGGGAATCCTTTGTACTTGGAGCAGAAGGAGGTGAGGTTTGGAGTTAGCATTTGAAAGCCTCCCACATGACGCTGCAAAAGGGTAGCAGTCACCAGTCGCTTGCTCTCTGCTTTCTGAACCTGCTATATTTTTGTGAGATTTTACTATGCATACAAGAGGTCCTTGTGGGAAAGCTAAAACAAAGAAATGAGTTTAGAAAAGCCTGTGCTGTGGCAGTGTTACGTTTTACAGGAATTCCGAGTCAAGAAAAGGGAGTTAATTGTGGTCTTTTCTGTGCTTTGCAGAATGCAAGACATATGGTCTTCCGTGACAGGCTGCAGACTGAAACACATGTTGAGACACACAGTCCGAGCTGCCTGGACCATCATTTGCTGTGAGCAATTAGGCAGGACCTCGAGGCTGCAAAGTGACATTAACTGGCAGAGAGAGGTCATTGATAGTGTCTTCCCATGTTTTTAAGGAAGCTAGTTGCAAAAACTTGGGAAACATGAAGATGGTGCTGTGTGGTCTTATATGAGAAGCTACTGGAGTAAGCTTTTTTTTTTTTTCCCCTTTAAAATGTGCAAAATAAGTATGGTCTGACTTTGTTAGAAACAGAACCACTTTTTTTTTTTTCCTGACCAATTATGTGATTTTAGAGCTATGTTTAGACTTTTTTTTTTCGTTTTTTCCTTTGCATGTATTTTCAAGATTTTATAAGATATATTTTGACATATTCACTTTAATATGAACATTGCATTTATTCAAATATGTATCACCTAATGGTGAAATACTGGTGCAGGCTGCAGAGGCATTGACTGCGGGCGTGTGGAGATGTGTTAGTGAAGGTTCAGCTGCGGCTGACCTGTGTTAGATTACATCTTGTAGCCCTTCTCGTATTAGGAGTCGTTTTAGTTTTTAACCTTAGAGGGAACTGTCATCATCATACAGTCGACCCCACTTCTTACTCACCATATAATTTTGTTTGATATTTCTTTTTCTTTGAAAGCTGTAAGGCTTTGTTGAGCTATTTCTTAGAAATGTACAGGGTTGTGCTTTAAGGTATGTAAGGAACAAGAAATCCATGGTATCTGTAGGTAAAGTTTTCCATAGTTCACATTTTTAAAAAAAATCTCTTTATTTCTAGTGTACATATCTGGCTTCAGCTTCTAGTTGTTGAAATTCATTAGGCATTTGGCTGAAAATTGGAAGAGATTTCTAGTATCAAAAATCTTCTCATTCCTTCTCACCTAGAGGTGACAACGGAATTACTTCTTAGCTTTCTCTGAAAGCTACATATGTGACCTTTATTCAGGGATGTCAAGATCTCCAGTTGTTTCCTTGGTTCTTGATGGATGCCTTTTAATATGTCAACATCTTTTTAAAATACAGATACCAAAATCAAGTTTCTAGTTTGATTTTATGTTTCTAGCAATGATTTTATGAAGTCAGTGTGTGATGCTAATAAAACTTCTCACTACTACTACAAAAATTTATAAAACAGATTTATATTATAATAAACTGTGACCTTTAATAGCAACCTAATCATAAGCAGTGATTTCAGCATTTAAGGCAAAGACAATTCCATGAGGTGTGGCAGGAAAGGAAGACAGAATGACGTTAGGAGACCAAACATTACTGAGTCAACAGCTTGGGTAGCCTCCGTCTGCGCTGGCATTTACTCAAACTGAGTTCTCCTCCCGTGATTTTGAGAGGAAGAGGAAAAACTTCAGCAAGTCCATCTTTTTTCCAAAAGGTCAAGGTACATCTGGCCACAACCACTCCTCAAGTGAAGGGAATGCAGCTTTGGACGTTTCTGGATGGGAAGCCTGGGGAGCAAGTCTGTACTGTGGTTCTTGCTTTAGGCTGATGATCTCTGAGACTTCAGCCTTGGAGATTAAGCTTGATTTTAGCTGGACTATGGAGGCTGCTTCGAGCTTTATCTCGAGAAATGTCAGTACTTTGTGGCTGATTTGTACAACACACAAATGTGCCGCAATGTTTGGTGCCACCAGCACCCAGGAGAGAGGCTGTGCTGTCAAGAAGGCTGCGAGCTCCTGTGTGCCTCCCGTGGGCTGGCTGATCGTGATAGCTCGTGGGAGGACAAACTGCCGTGCAGCTGCCAACACGTCTGGTGACATGTTGCATTACAGCCACTGCGACCAGGGGTGGGTGACGTGGAAGGGGACACGAGAGAGGATAGCCCCAAAGGGGCAAGCAGGTGGATCCAGCACTTGCTGGGAGCAAGAATAGGCAGGTGGGAGGCACTGAGATATGACTGAAGGATGAAGAGGAGGAAAAGGGCGTCAGAGGGGAGTTTGACCATTGGGAAAGGTAAAGAGGCAGGCAGTGGTGGAAAGAGGTAAAAATAACGGGGCTTGCAGAGGGCAGACAGGATAGTTCCCCGGTGGGAAGGGGTGAGTAAGATGCAGGGCACAGTGGCAGGAGATGGGAGTGTGAAGTGTTGGTGACCTGGGGGACCCACTGACCTGCTCAATCCTCTGATTTACACCACTGTCCTTGGCCTCGCTTGCCTGGCTTGCACACTGAAAGCATGGGACTTGCTGGGGAGAGTTTTTTAATCTATAAAAAACAGTTTAAGAAGCAGGCCATCAAGAAGGTGCTTAGGGCATGAGGAATGATAAGGCAGTGGCTTAGAATCATAAATAAGAGATGTTTAGCAATATTATTTCAGATGGTTAAGTTTTTGCTAGAGAGCATG